>NC_140168.1:201855702-202069249 GCF_963971535.1 Notolepis coatsorum | reverse complement strand
GAAACACGTCGCCAGATCAGCCCTCCCCAGCCCTCCCTCCCTGCTGCTAGTGCAGGAAAACACGCAGCATACTCTCTCTCTCTCTCTCCTCTCTCTCTCTCTCTCTCTCTCTCTCTCTCTCTCTCTCTCTCTCTCTCTCTCTCTCTCTCTCTCTCTCTCTCTCTCTCTCTCTCTCTCTCTCTCTCTCTCTCTCTCCCTCCCTCCAGCAGCTGTTGGTCTGGAGCGCATATTGTGTTATTAAAGGGACACTATGTAGTTTTGGTGACATCTATCGGTGAAACTGAATGTACCATGATAGACTTGTATTAACCCCAAAAATCGCGCTCGCGCGCTCCGCGCACTCACATTACATTTAATAATTAATGCCCTTTTATGATTACGGGCACCTGCCTTTCTAAAGTCCTGTGCACGTCCCTGCCCTTGGGGACATTTGGGCAGCATGGGGGAGGTGAAGTACAGATATGGGCAGGTATGAAAGACATTAATAATAATAATAATAATAATAATAATAATAATAATAATAATAATAATAATAATAATAATAATAATAATAATAATAATAATAATAATAATAATAATAATAATAATAATAATAATAATAATAATAATAATAATAATAATAATAATAATAATAATAATAATAATAATAATAATAATAATAATAATAATAATAATAATAATAATAATAATAATAATAATAATAATAATAATAATAATAATAATAATAATAATAATAATAATAATAATAATAATAATAATAATAATAATAATAATAATAATAATAATAATAATAATAATAATAATAATAATAATAATAATAATAATAATAATAATAATAATAATAATAATAATAATAATAATAATAATAATAATAATAATAATAATAATAAATAAAAAGGTTATAGCGCCTTTCAAGAAACCCAAGGTTGCTTAATATAGCAATATAATGAACTCTGAATATAAATAAACAGTGTAAACAAAGGTGCATATGCGGGTCTGTATGCCCTATCGGTTATATTATACGTTACAATAAATATAGGTAATAAATAATTTGAATCTGAATGTATAGTATGAGTACGAGTAAAAGTAAACGGTATACAAGCTCTCACACCGCGGTGTTGAGATGGTTCGCTCTCGGTTCCCCTTAATACACTGACTTGGCAGGACGACACACACACACACACACACACACACACACACACACACACACACACACACACACACACACACACACACACACACACACACACACACACACACACACACACACACACACACACACACACACACACACTCGCACACGCACACGCACACACACACACACACGATGAAATTGTATCATCACGCTTCGACCCTGGCCAAATGGGAAAATGCACCTCAGAGCAGCAAGCAAAATGGTTAACAGCTCTCAGTTCACCAAATAGGCAATACAGCAAACTGGAATACAGAACGTCAGCAAAAATGTAACTACTGTTAGCGAATGTAATGGTTTTCTAACCACATGCTCCCGTACCGTGGCGGTGAGATGGGTACGTAGCTCCGGGTGTAATGCTTGCGGGACGCCACTAGGGGGCAGAGCGGCACTAGGTGTGAGTAATAATAATAGCGATTTTACGGTGCTCAAAGGCGCTTTACAGTGTAAACAACAAAAAAACTGAACAAAACAAAAACATTAATGGTCGAAAGCAAGAGTGAAAAGGTGGATTTTGAGGGCTGTTTTAACTCATTCATGGCCAGCCGTTCTATCCATCCTTGTACTCAATGGGCCACCGCTGTAAGAGATAGGGATGTTCACTGTGCGTCACAGTGTTTGCAGGGCTATATCTATATTCTATATTATAGCTATGGAGACAATACTATGGCTCATTTGACATTAACTATCCCTAGTTCAACATGTGAAAAAGAGATAATTTTTTCATGTATAAGTTTGTGTGTTATACCGTTGTGAATATTGTATAGTTTCAGAGTGATCCTGGCTAATTCCTGGTAACTGTAATGGAGCAATATGTGAATTTATCTAAAAGCGTTTGCGTTGCTCGCTTGGACACGCTACTATTTACAAATCAAAGTTATACAATAGGTATTATGTTTCATCATGAATGCATGAAAGGGGGGGGGTCGTTTTTTGATGCTTTGATCGTCAGCAATGGCATACATTTTGGAGTACGTTACATATGATCGTTGCGATCGATGTGAAATCATTGTTGGATCAAAGTAGGATTGATGTCATATAGTCCTTACCTTTACTAGGTGGTAGGGCTGTCCCCGACTAAGGATTTGGATAGTCAACTATGATTGGCCAAAATTTGCCGTTAGTCAACAAAAAAAAAAGCATGCAATTGGTCCACTAAGGCTGAGCCCGAACCTTCGAACGTTCGAACGTTCGTTCGCTAAGCTGACATTCGGACTTTAATTAATGGGTTCGAACGTTCGGTGAAAAAAAATAAAGCAGGCGCAACGACGGTGAGGCGATGTGAGGCGGCGCGTCCCCCGAGTCGCTCGGCTCAACCAGTATGGTCTCTGCCGGGCTGTTGCTGGATACTCAACCAGAGCTCTAGTCTCAACCAATGCAATAGAACAATTTTGATTGAATGACAGGCGATTCTGCCAATTACGTCACACCGCTTGCACCCGCCTCTGCTGTTACCACCAATCGGCAAGCGTTTATTATTATTTTTACTTCCGGCAATGCCGCCATTGATCTGCTTGAGAGAAGCATTAACGTAGCGTTAGCTCCCCGCCGAGGAAGTAAAAGTCGTAACAACTTTCCATAGGTGAACCTGCGGAAGGATCATTAATGAATACCAGCCTTTTTCGGCCACGGAGCGCGAGCTTCATGGCGGGAGGTGGTTGCGTTGGAAACAACTCTGGCCGAGGCGGCAGGCGTGTTGGGAGCCCGGCGGGACCCCCGCGCCGGTGTCTCTCTGTCTCTCTGCCGTCCCCCGTTCAGAGGTAGACGGTGGAAGGAGCCGAGGCGCGCGCCTCTCTCCTTCCCGTCGACCAAGAGTGAATACCTGTTATTGAACGTGTAACACTAACTATATAACGTTAAAATGCCACAAAACGAATGCATTTGTTTATCTAGCCCCTTACGTGACTGCGGTGTGCAAGGGCTATTGTTTATCATAAGTAGGAACTTTATGCAGTACTCAGTAGCTTGTTTATTTTCTTCTGAGTGCTTTGTTTAATTACATGTTTACATGAACAGCCACCACTGTAAACAACATGTTTTTTCACCAATAGATTATGCAATGCCGCCCTCCGTAGGATCTATAATAAAAAAAAATAAAAAATTATATATAAAAAAAAAAAGTTATACAAATTTTTTTTTATTAAAAAATTTACAAAAAACGAACGTTCGAACGTTCGTTCGATAAACCCTGGCGAACGTTCGAACCCTAAAAACAGGGTTCGGGCTCAGCCTTATGGTCCACTGATGGATACATCTTGATATTTGTCTAGTCTAGTGTGTTCATTAGATGGGTGAAATCTTCTTTCAGTGCCTCTGTGCCTGTTTTCTTAGGCAGTTAGCCTCTGGTATGCATGTCATTAGCGTTGGCCACGCTTCTAGGCTTCTTTTCTTTTGGAAAGAATGAGAAAAAAAATTTAAAAAATAAAGAATTGATAATCATTAATCGACTAATAGGGGTCAGCCCTACTAGGAGGTATCCCAAAAAGAATATTCCAATTGTCTGATCGCGATTTCCAGTATTGATGTCGATCGGGTCCCTGACATGAAGTGGCACAAGATATGCCTCAAGTGTGCTGAACGCGTTTCGAAGTGCTCGGATGAAGCGATTTACTTAGCTTGGTCTAAATTCTCCGCCCGGACAACATTAGATGTGACACGCAGTGTGAAATAAGGTTTCAAAGGGTGGGCGATACTGCCACCTAGCAGGATTCGGCCGGTATTGCACTCGCTGGGTCTCAGACCTGTCGCCCCCCAGGTCCAGAGTCTGGTCCTGATGGGAGCCAGTAGAGTCCGGAGCCTGATGGGAGTCAGTAGAGTCCAGAGTCTGATGGGAGCTAGTAGAGTACAGAGTCCTGATGGGAGTCAGTAGAGTCCTGAGTCTGATGGGAGTCAGTAGAGTCCAGAGTCTGGTCCTGATGGGAGCCAGTAGAGTCTGGAGCCTGATGGGAGTCAGTAGAGTCCAGAGTCTGATGGGAGCCAGTAGAGTCCAGAGTCCTGATGGGAGTCAGTAGAGTCCAGAGCCTGATGGGAGCCAGTAGAGTCCAGAGCCTGATGGGAGCCAGTAGAGTCCAGAGTCTGGTCCTGATGGGAGTCAGTAGAGTCCAGAGTCCTGATGGGAGTCAGTAGAGTCCAGGGCCCTCATTTATCAACCTGACGTACGCACAGATATGTACATAACCCGTGCATACGATAATTTCTAAGCAAAGTGTGGGATTTATCAATTTGAACTTGTGCTTGACTTTGTGCGTATATTTAAGCACAGGTCGGACCATGCGTAGTTGACGCCGGTGGTAGAATATATTATTACAACAAGGAAATAAGCACTGACTGCGCTCTGCGTAACTCAACTCGTTATTATTTTGCGCATATATTGCAGAAATACGGGAACGTTTTGATTATATTTAAAAGGCTTTGCCATTGTTAAACGTAATAAGTGGAACCCCGAAGCTGTAAGCAGAATACAAGTCATATGAACACCCACGATATAGTGTTCTTCACCCTTCCTATAAGAAAGAATAAAAAATGCATTGCAACGAGAATAGACTGAGGTTATTTGTTGAGTGTATGTGTAGACAAAACCCTTGCAATAAATGTGTCTTAAATGAATGAAAAGCATACAGCTCTGGACACAGAGTATATATCGTGTGGGTGATATCATGACTTGTATTCTGCTTACAGAAGTTCACTTATTTAGTTTTACAATGTCAAAGCCTAAATCAAAACGTTCCCGTATTTCTGCAATCTATGCGCAAAATAATAACAAGTTGAATTCTAACAAAGAACGTATTACATGCTGGTAGGCTGATAGAGTAAACTATGATATGAATATGAATATGATATGATATAAAGGTATACTGGTCCGTCCGCGAGGATATCGAGGACTCGGATAGCCATTTGAGAATATAGGCTAAAGCGACGGCCTATAGCATATATACATATTATTTAATGTTTTCATAAGCGTAAAGATACAACAGCTAGATTAATGATCAAGTTAGTTTACTGTATGCAGGCTTCGCAGGGCTGTGTGTTATTATATATGCGCAAATTACTGTTGCATAATGTAGGCTGGCTGCTATTATATGTAATTCATATAGGCTACCCAATACCAACAACAAAATGGATTGTATCATATGCCTCTACACACATTATATTATACACATCATATTATATCTTGGTTCGGCAGCGCCTCTGTGAACCATCTCTCAGTTTGCTCCATCAATAAACAAATCCAGTAATGTGAACGGGATTCCACTCGGTCAATGTACAGATAATCCGCAATGCGCATTTTGGCTGATAATGTGCCGGTGGCCGGAGTCTCATTCAGGCCTAATTGTATTTAATTCAATTGTAATGTTATTACTGGGGTATCTAAAACATCACAATGCAGATCAGGGTTATCCACTGAAGCCATAATGACTCTGACCAGAAGTACCACGGGCTCATGACGAGCGCACATAATAGGCATTGTAGAGCGCAGAGTTGGCCTGCTGAAATTGATTTAATTTCAGTCATTACAGTGCTTAATGTCGGATTGTCGGGTCATCTTGTCATTTATTTCTGTCAATGTGCTGGTTCTGTAGCAGGACTGGGTCAGTCAACATCCTTGGCTCCCGGCGCACTGCATATTATACGTTCAATTTGTTGGTTGGACCTCGGTGATCAATCTCGCTCTCAGTGAAGTCTCTCAGAGTTCGCTCGGGTTAGTCCATTTTTCCACATTTCATGGGGGTGTTCCATTACCGTATATGGTTAATCGGGGCGGTTCTGGTATGCAAATACGTGAAAGTGTGCACGAGCCTCAGCGTATAGAGCAAGGTGATATTTATCATGACAGGTGTGCGTAGGACCTGTGTACGCACGTGTGATAAATCCCGTTTTTTTTGTGCGTGCACACATTCTAAATTCTGTGCTTAAGTATGGAAATAGAACATTTTCTGAGAAAAATTGATAAATGAGGGCCCAGGACTCTACTGACTCCCATCAGGCTCTGGACTCTACTGGCTCCCATCAGGACCAGGCTCTGGACTACTGACTCCCATCAGGCTCTGGACTCTACTGACTCCCATCAGGCTCTGGACTCTACTGGCTCCCATCAGGCTCTGGGCCCTCATTTATCAATTTTCCTTAGAAAATGTTCTATTTCCATACTTAAGCACAGAATTTAGAATGTGTGCACGCACAAAAAAAACGGGATTTATCACACGTGATGGAGGAGGAGGTCAGAGAGGTAGGGGTGATGGAGGAGGTCAGAGAGGTAGGGGTGATGGAGGAGGAGGTCAGAGAGGTAGAGGTGATGGAGGAGGAGGTTAAAAAGGTAGAGGTGATGGAGGAGGTCAGAGAAGTATGGGGGGGCAGGTTGTTGATGGCTTTGAATGTGATGAGCAGTATTTTGAAGTGTATTTTATTGGGAGCCAGTGAAGGTTGTGGAGGAGGACAGGGGTGATGTGGTCAGAGAGGAGGTTGAGGAGGAGGACAGGGGTGATGTGGTCAGAGAGGAGGTTGTGGAGGAGGACAGGGGTGATGTGGTCAGAGAGGAGGTTGTGGAGGAGGACAGGGGTGATGTGGTCAGAGAGGAGGTTGTGGAGGAGGACAGGGGTGATGTGGTCAGAGAGGAGGTTGTGGAGAAGGACAGGGGTGATGTGGTCAGAGCGGTGGGTGGAGGAGGTGAGCATGTGGCCGGCAGAGTGAATGAATGAGTGAGTGAGTGAGTGAGTGAGTGAGTGAGTGAGTGAGTGAGTGAGTGAGTGAGTGAGTGAGTGAGTGAGTGAGTGAGTGAGTGAGTGAGTGAGTGAGTGAGTGAGTGAGTGAGTGAGTGAGTGAGTGAGTGAGTGAGTGAGTTGCTGCTCGTAGAGTTTGCTTTGCATACCCGGACTGGCAGGCCCGGACTGGCCATCGGGAGCACCGGGAGTTTTCCCGGTGGCCTGGCCTGCACAGATAAAAAAAAAAAAAGTATAAAAAAAAAAAAAAAAAAAATTGCCAGGCCATTGTTTCTAGTTGTGGCGGCGGCGCGGCGCGATAGTTTTTAGATAACCAGGTGGGTGGGGAACAACCAGGATTTCACTGTCTGCGACAGAGTTGGAGAACTATCGGACTCTCTCCCTCGGATCACACACACACAATGGAGCTGCTGCCGCATGTGATTGGTGGAGGCGGGACCAGGCGATACAACTGATTGACAGTGGAGGCGGCGAATGGAATGGCAGATGGCACACTCCCAAAAGGAGTTGTTAAATCTGACATTACAAAAAACAATATGTGTGTTATGGTTTGACACCGACCCCAAACGCTAACGACACAAGAGAGTTGGATTCAGAGTTGCCAAATACGAGGGCTTGTTTATTTGATAATAGGAATAAGTGAAACAGGGAAAGCAGGTCAACAAGAACAGGTACAATGAACAAGGGGCAAAGTTCTGCTGCTCTGCAGCTTCTCCCGGAAGGGTAGTCTTGGGAAGCAGGAGCAGACCTCTGTACCGCTCTGCAGAATCTCACGGCGGACCTCTCAGATGTTGTGTAAGACCGAGAGAGGGAGAGAGGGAACGGGTCAGTGACAGAGCAGACTTGAAACGAGCTGGAGGACAGGGTGTGATATTCTTCGTGTTAAACAACACAGTGATGTGCAATATTCCAAAAACAGCCCAAGTGCATATCTTCATGTAAACACACAGTGAGCAAAATCCAAACACCGTCCAAATGTGAAATACTATCTTCGTGTAAACACACAGTGAGCAAAAATCCAAACACAGTTCAAATGTGAAACAATATCTTCGTGTAAATACACAGTGAGCAAAAATCCAAACACAGTCCAAATGTGAAATAATATCTTCGTGTAAATACACAGTGGGAGGTGGAAGATCCCAAAAATATTATTCCATAAGGAAAGAGCAAAAACGATAATGGCTGGGTGAGTGACTGTCTGACAAAAAGGTGGTAGACTTCAGTGTAAAGGTTACACACGAAAATCGGAAATAGGTCAAGACAGTCAATCTAGATAAACTCACCCAGACGTGCTGCGTAAAGGAACAGGAACGAAGTGGAGGCGAGCGCGCGCCACGGAGCAGGTATCCAAGCGAAGGCTTCTAGGAATTTCCTGGAGAATAGCACAGTGAAACAGAAGCAACGGGGAAAAACATCCAGCGACAAATCAAGACGAACCAACAACTTAGGGTGGGGAAAACGGGGTATAAATAATGAGGGATCGATTGATTGAAAGGCAGTGACAGCTGGGGAATGTGATTGAAAAGCGTGGGGAAGTGAGGGAACCAATCAGCGACGTCTCAGATGACGTCAGCGGGGAGAAACGTGTGAACGAGGGAATTGAAATACTTGACAGAAAAAATGAATGAAAACAAAGCGAGGGTGGTTAAAGGAACAGAACGAGTGAGAAGGCAAGGACAGAAACCTCACAGCACCCCCCCCTCAACGGGAGCCGCCCGGCGACCAGGCCGACCCGGCTCGTCAGGATGGGCCCGATGGAAGTCGGTGATCAAGCCGGGATCCACGATGAGCTGCCGGGAGACCCAGCTACGCTCCTCAGGGCCGTAACCCTCCCAGTCCACCAGGTATTGGAATCCCCGGCCCCGCCGACGAACGCCCATCAACCGGCGGACCTGCCACTGGGGGTGACCATCCACTAGCACAGGAGGCGGTGGATCAGGAGCCGGAGGCATAAGGGGACTGAGGGAGACGGGCTTAACCCGGGAGACATGGAACACGGGATGGATGTGCATGGATGCAGGAAGCTTCAGGCGCAGGGCCGCCGGACTGAGTACCTTCAGGACCTCGAAAGGACCGACGAAGCGAGGGTTGAGCTTCTTGGCCGAGGACCGTAGCGGGAGGTCCTTCGCGGAGAGCCACACCCTCTGCCCAGGGCGGTAAGTCGGCGCGGGAACCCGGCGCCGGTCGGCACCACGACAGGCGCGCTCAGATGTCCGGAGCAGCGCGGTCCTGGTGATCTCCCAAACGCGACGGCAGCGGTCGAGGTGGACCTGCACGGAGGGAACTGCCACTTCCGTCTCCAGTGCGGGAAAAAGAGGGGGCTGGTAGCCTAGGGAGGCCTCAAAGGGGGAGAGACCGGTGGCGGAACTGACCATTGAGTTGATCGAGTATTCAACCCAGGGAAGGAAACGACTCCAGGATGCCGGCCTCTCGGCTGCCACACACCGAAGAGCAGACTCCACGCTCTGGTTCATCCTCTCCGTCTGCCCGTTTGTCTGGGGATGGTAGCCGGAGGAGAGACTGACCGTTGCCCCCAATCCCTTGCAGAAAGCCCGCCAAACCTGGGAGGTGAACTGGGGCCCCCGGTCAGAGACGATGTCCTGGGGGAAACCGTGAAGACGGAACACGTGGTGCGTCAGGAGGTCTGCCGTCTCGGCTGCTGAGGGAAGCTTGGAGAGGGCCACGAGGTGGACCCCCTTGCTGAATCGATCCACCACGGTCAGAAGGCAGGTGTTCCCCTGGGAGGAGGGTAGTCCAGTGATGAAGTCGAGCGCCACATGTGACCACGGACGGCTTGGAACGGGAAGTGGCTGCAAGAGCCCGGAGGGTGCCTGGTGAGAGGCCTTGCTGCGGGCACAGACCGCGCAGGCCAATACGAACTCCTTGACGTCGTTTCGCATGGTGGGCCACCAGAAACGACGAGCCAGGAAGGAGAACGTGCGATGGACGCCTGGGTGGCAGGCGAACCGGCTGGTATGGCCCCACAGCAGTACCTGGGACCGGACAGAGTCAGGGACGAAGAGACGGCTCCTAGGGACGTTGCTTGGAGCACGTTGGAAGCGTAGGGCACGCCTCACCACACCCTCGATGCCCAAGGTGATGGCTCCAACCACTCGGGCCTCCGGGATGATGGGAGATGGGTCCTCAGAGGGTGGAGCCCCCTTGGAGTGCATCCGGGACAGGGAGTCGGCCTTCGTGTTGCGGGAACCGGGGCGGAAGGTCAGCGAGAAGTCGAACCGACTGAGGAAACTGGCCCATCTCGCCTGCCGACCGTTGAGGCGCCTGGAAGCGCGGATGAACGTTAGGTTCTTGTGGTCCGTCCAGATGGTAAAAGGCTCCTCGGCACCCTCTAGCCAATGACGCCACTCCTCCAGAGCCGCCACGACCGCCAGTAGCTCCCGATTGCCGGTGTCGTAGTTCCTCTCGGCGGGGAGGAAGCGACGCGAGTAGAAGGCGCAAGGATGTACCTTCTGGTCGGAAGGAGAACGCTGGGATAGGACAGCGCCCAGGCCAGAATCCGAGGCGTCCACCTCCACGATGAACTGTCTCTTGGGGTCAGGGTGGAGCAGGATAGGAGCGGAAGTGAACCTTCTCTTGAGGGAGCGGAACGCAGCGCATGCCGCTGGGGACCAGTCGAACGGCAGAGCGGGGGAGGTCAGCTTGGTAAGAGGCTCCGCCACTTGGCTGTAGTTCCGGATGAACCTTCGGTAGAAGTTTGCGAACCCGAGGAAACTCTGTAGCTCCTTCCGAGTGGTGGGTTCCGGCCAATCCTCCACAGCCTGGATCTTGCGAGGATCCGCTCGGGTCAAGCCCTTCTCCACGATGAAGCCCAGGTAGTCGACGGAGTTGGAGTGGAAACGGCACTTCTCCGCCTTGACGAAGAGCCGATTGTGGAGGAGGCGCTCCAGCACCCGGCGGACATGCAGGATGTGTTCCTCGAGGGTCCTGGAAAAGATAAGAATGTCGTCCAGGTACACCACCACGAACACCTCCAGCATGTCACGGAGGACATCGTTCATGAGTGCCTGGAATACCGCCGGGGCGTTGGTGAGACCGAACGGCATCACAAGGTACTCATAGTGGCCCCTGGGGGTCTTGAAGGCGGTCTTCCATTCATCGCCCTCACGGATACGGACAAGATGATAGGCACTTCGGAGATCCAGCTTGGTGAAGAACGAGGCCTGGGTCAGTGGCTCGAAGGTGGAGCTCATGAGAGGTAGGGGGTATTTGTTCTTGATGGTGATCTCGTTGAGCTGACGATAGTCGATGCAGGGTCGCAGGTCCCCATCCTTCTTTCCAACAAAGAAGAACCCGGCCGCCACCGGGGAGGAGGAAGGCCGAATGAGTCCTGCTTCCAATGACTCAGAGATGTAGAGATCCATCGCCTTCTTCTCCGGGGCAGTCAGACTGTAGAGGCGGCTGCCGGGAAGGGGAGCCCCTTGGCGGAGGTTGATGGCGCAGTCATAGGGGCGGTGAGGTGGAAGGGACTGAGCCCTGGTCTTACTGAATACCTCCATGAGGTCGTGGTACTCGGGAGGAACGGACGAGGGATCCGGGGGCAACTCACCAGCCGGTCTCCGGGGCGGGGGACAAGACGCCGCCTGTAGACAGCGGGCGTGACAGGAGGAGCTCCAGCCCCTGATGGTACCGGAGGCCCAGGCGATGTGGGGCTCGTGCAGCGCGAGCCAGGGCCTACCCAGGACCACCGGGACAAGGGGGGATTGGGTAATGAGGAACTGGATCCTCTCTACGTGGTTCCCAGCAATGGTCAGCAAGACTGGGCCGGTCCGTTGAGAGATGTCGGCCAGGCGGTGTTGGTCCAACGAAAAGATCTCCAAGGGCCTCACAAGGGCCTCAAGAGGTATGTTGGCTTGGGTGGCAAACTCGAAGTCGAGGAAGTTCTCGTCTGCCCCAGAGTCGATGAGTGCCTCCACCGTGGCACGTTGGTCCCCCCAGGCCAGGGTGACGCTCAACAGATGGTCAGGTGGTGCGCGGCGCTGGGAATGGGAAAAACGGCTCACCAGGATCTCCCGGGGTCTTGGTGAGCCCGATCTTTTGGCCGGGTAGGGCAGTCGGCGATACGGTGTCCCGCACCTCCGCAGTAGAGGCAGAGACCGGACCTGAGCCTTGCCTGACGCTCCGCCTGGCTCAGATGAGAGCGTCCCAGCTGCATGGGTTCCTCCTCGCGCACCGGACGGGGAAGCCTGTTACCCACAGTAGTGTTGGGGACGGGGCGTCCAGGAGTCCGGGGTGCTTCAGGAGGTGACAGTCGGGCCCTCTCGCGCCTTCTCTCCAGGAGGCGTCCGTCAATACGGATGACAAGGCTAAACAGCTCCTCGAGGGAGTCGGGCACCTCCCTGGTAGCGAGCTGGTCCCGGACTGCGTCACTGAGCCCCCTTATGAAGGTTAGGCGAAGAGCAGGTTCGTTCCATCCGCTCTCCACCGCCGCCAGTCGAAACTCCATGACATAGTCCGTCACCCTGCTGCTCCCTTGCCGGAAGGTCCCCAACCGGGCTCCAGGGTCCAGACCTCGGGCTGGATGGTGGAACACTCTGCGGAGCTCCGCCACGAAGTCTGGGTAGGAGAACAAAAAATCTGCTTCCATTGCCCAGGAGGATGTGACCCACTGGGCAGCATGGCCTGAAAGTAGGTTGGTTATATAAGCCACTCGGGACCCATGAGCTGAAAAACGGCTTGGCTGATGACGGAAAACCAACTCACATTGCATGATGAATGTGGCACACTCCTCGGGATTACCGTCAAACAGCCGTGGGACGGAGAGAAGGGGTTCCCGAGGTGCGAGATCTGCTGGGGCTGCGGGGAATGTTCCTGGGGGGTGTGAGAGATGAAAAGTATTAACGGCGTCGCCCAGCGAGTTAAGCTGGGCGAGAATCTCGGACTGTTGTCCCGCCATAGCGGCCATTGAACCCTGCATAGGCAGGACCTGGTCCCTGAGGTTCTGCACCGCAGCCGCAGCCCGCTCTAGTTGGAGACCGTGATCCCTGGTCAACTCGACTTGAAATGCAAGTGCGGTTCTGACCCCCTCTGTGTCGGCTGGGGTCGTCATGGTTGGTTCGTAATGTTATGGTTTGACACCGACCCCAAACGCTAACGACACAAGAGAGTTGGATTCAGAGTTGCCAAATACGAGGGCTTGTTTATTTGATAATAGGAATAAGTGAAACAGGGAAAGCAGGTCAACAAGAACAGGTACAATGAACAAGGGGCAAAGTTCTGCTGCTCTGCAGCTTCTCCCGGAAGGGTAGTCTTGGGAAGCAGGAGCAGACCTCTGTACCGCTCTGCAGAATCTCACGGCGGACCTCTCAGATGTTGTGTAAGACCGAGAGAGGGAGAGAGGGAACGGGTCAGTGACAGAGCAGACTTGAAACGAGCTGGAGGACAGGGTGTGATATTCTTCGTGTTAAACAACACAGTGATGTGCAATATTCCAAAAACAGCCCAAGTGCATATCTTCATGTAAACACACAGTGAGCAAAATCCAAACACCGTCCAAATGTGAAATACTATCTTCGTGTAAACACACAGTGAGCAAAAATCCAAACACAGTTCAAATGTGAAACAATATCTTCGTGTAAATACACAGTGAGCAAAAATCCAAACACAGTCCAAATGTGAAATAATATCTTCGTGTAAATACACAGTGGGAGGTGGAAGATCCCAAAAATATTATTCCATAAGGAAAGAGCAAAAACGATAATGGCTGGGTGAGTGACTGTCTGACAAAAAGGTGGTAGACTTCAGTGTAAAGGTTACACACGAAAATCGGAAATAGGTCAAGACAGTCAATCTAGATAAACTCACCCAGACGTGCTGCGTAAAGGAACAGGAACGAAGTGGAGGCGAGCGCGCGCCACGGAGCAGGTATCCAAGCGAAGGCTTCTAGGAATTTCCTGGAGAATAGCACAGTGAAACAGAAGCAACGGGGAAAAACATCCAGCGACAAATCAAGACGAACCAACAACTTAGGGTGGGGAAAACGGGGTATAAATAATGAGGGATCGATTGATTGAAAGGCAGTGACAGCTGGGGAATGTGATTGAAAAGCGTGGGGAAGTGAGGGAACCAATCAGCGACGTCTCAGATGACGTCAGCGGGGAGAAACGTGTGAACGAGGGAATTGAAATACTTGACAGAAAAAATGAATGAAAACAAAGCGAGGGTGGTTAAAGGAACAGAACGAGTGAGAAGGCAAGGACAGAAACCTCACAATGTGGTGGTTATGATTGGGGCTGAAGTTGAATAAACAATTTATGAAAGAGAGAGTCAAAATAATTCCATGATAATTCAAAGATTACACACCTTTGCCACATTGGCTACAATCATAATCACTGCAAAGTTATCAAAAAATAAGTATCTGATCAGACACAAGGGTTAAGTTGTTGTTCCCTTTCTAATTTCCTCAAAAACATCTAGTCTAGTTAATGTGATCAATATTATTTGACAATTGATGCTTTTTGTTGGAAATGAGCTCATTTTACTTTGAGCACATTTTATAGTTAAAATGATTGAGACAACGCAATGCTCACCACACGTGATACATGTGTCACTATTCTGGCAGTGGCTACTGTTATTATAGTATTGTAATGAAAGGTCTGTTATTTAATGTTTGTGTAAAGGGCTATTTTAACTGTTGATGGGTAGTGCATCAGTAAAGTGAATATGGTATTGTGCTCTTGCCTTGTTTGAATAGGTGGAGAGAGTGGTTAACTGTATTATAATAGTAAATAGAAAAATATGTTGTGCTCTTGCTTTTTTCTTTTTGAAGGTGGAGAGAGTACCATTGCTAGTGCCACAACAGTTTTATTTGAGGTTCATAACAGTACATTGTACAAAGCAATTGTTGGCTCATTAGTTTGTGATTCACATGCACTAAAATTCACCAGAATGCAGGAAATTAAGTCTTTGTAACAAACATTTTCCGGGTGGGGGACCCCCAGACCCCCCGCTTAAAAAGTGGCCTGATTGGGGCTATATTTCGCGCTATATCTCCCGGTATGAATTATTTCCCCAGTCCGGCCCTGACCCTGAGGAAGCCAGCATCGCTCCTGCTGAAACACTGGTCACTGTTACAGTTGTCCTAATACATTTAACCCTTTCACTACCACACTACAGATGGTTAACCCTTTACTATCACACTACAGACAGTTACCGTCTGTAGTGTGATAGTAAAGGGTTAACCTTCTGTATTGTCGCAGTGAAAGGGTTAACCGTTTGGTAGTGCGGCAGTGAAAGGGTTAAGGTGGAATATGTAATACTGTCAAACGGTGACCTCTAGGCAAGCATTATGTTTACATTTCTTGGTTTTGGTCTGATGTGTTTGGCAACTTTAAATTTTTTTGGATCCACTTTTTCTCCTCCTTTTTTCTATTTTTTCTCCCATCCCAATTTAGCCGTGCCAATTCTCCCCTCCCCTGTCTTGATCGTTGCTCGCATGTGCCCCCCACTGGCCGGTCGTAGGGAGGATAGAAGCCCATCACATGTCCCCTCTGATACATGTGCAGGCAGCCAGTCGCATCTTTTCACCTGCCAGCACGGACTCTCATTTGGCGAGGAGTAACGTGTGGTAGGCTCACACTGCCCCCGCCATTTTCCTGTCTTTGCTGTGCAGGCGCCCTGACCGACCCTGTAGGAGTCGCTGTTTACAACGACCAGACTACCACCCATCGACTCTCTGTCAATTGAGCCAGTATGACGGCCGGCCCAAGCCGGAGGCAACGCTGACAGCCGGATTCGATACCGGTGTCTCTTGCGTTGGTGACGAGCGCTTAGTCCGCTGCGCCACCCAGCCGCCTTGTTTGGCCACTTATTATATTGTGAATTTCTCCAGACCTCTCCAGCAGTAGCAGCAACCTCTCCCCCATAACCACTCAACTCCAATCCACACATTAGACCAAAACAATTTTTTTAAACAAAATGTGCAGTACTAAGCACTGCAGGGGGTCTTGTGCCTAGAGGTTCGGTATTCGACAGCATTACAGATTCTACCTTTAATACACAAGCTACGAGTGTGCGGCGGCTACGCTCATAATGTCTCTCTTTTCAACATTGAAAATTCATGTACCATTTTTAGACACAATAAAGACCTTACTTAAAACCCCTAATTAAACTCCTGCCACTGTGAGGTGTGGATATTTCAAAGTGAACCAAAATGGAAATGCTTATGGCCTTTCAATATAGACAATATTTATTCTATTTTACAGGCAAATCAGAAAGCAAATGCATTCCTCACACCGATTTCTAGAAGTATGAATGGTTATACGAGAATCCGTCCGGACAGACAATGCTGTCCAAGGTCATGTCTCTTCTTCCCCTCTTGCGAGAATAATGTCAACCGTGAAGGTTCTTTTACAAGGTCTCTGGTGGGGGGGGGAGCTCACCTCGCTTGTATGCGCTTGCATGACATGACACCCAGTTAATTGGTTCAGTGACGAACAGGGACCTTTTCTGCTCCATGAGCTCTCTTCTGTAATGAGCTTAATAGGAATTGCAGCCGTACACACAGTACAACTGACCCGGTGTTGGGCTCTGTCACGCTCGCCTGTGGTAGAGAATCCACGTTAATTGAATCATCTGTGCGTTGGGGGCGACATCGCCCCGCGTATTAACATTGTAACATTTGTCTGTCTTGACTTCCCTCCCCGTTATCGCAAAACCACGGTGACATTTTGTATATTACCGATCAAACTGCTATATAGACATATAAGGTCATTATAGGCAGGGCAGCCTGGGAGAAATGCGAGGCCCTGTGCGAGATTTAAACGCGAGCACCCCCCCCCCCCCCCCCCCCCCCCAAAGGTAACAAAAAAAAATATATATAATACGTTTTTATTTTTTTTCATACAGTCAACATATTCTTAAATAATAGCGCTGCCCGAGGCTGGGCATGATACAGTCAACAAATAGCAAGAGAGAGAGCGAGAGAGAGCTCCCGTTCTACAGTCAATATACAGTGTACAGAGAGAGAGAGAGAGAGAGAGAGAGAGAGAGACACATTGGAAATAAATTGAAATGCTATTTGGCCCTAAACAGAGAGTACACAGTGGCAGAATACCTGAGCACTGTGACTGAAGATCCTTGACTAGGTACAGACTCAGCGAGCACAGCCTAGCCATCGAGAAAGGCCGCCATAGGCAGACTGTGTGTGTTAGAAAGAGAGAGAGAGAGAGAGAGAGAGCATGTGTGTTTGTGTGTTAGAGAGAGAGAGCATGTCTGTGTGTCGTGTGTGTGTGTGTTAGAGAGAGAGCATGTATGAGAGAGAGATAAGCAAAGATGAGCCCCTAAAGGATATTCAACTTTTAATGGAAGAACAAAACAGAAGGAAAAGATAACTTCACAAAGGCAACATGAATATACATAGATCCAAAAGGACAAAGATCAACACTTAAATCCAAAGAGAAGAGGGTCTATACCAGAGAAAACAAAGTAGCAAGGAGCCAAGGGCCGACATCAGCTAAATAGGCTAACTGCAAATAGAGTAGCCAGGTACTGACACCAGGCCACACACAGCTTTGGCCAACGCTACCCAAGCTACACAAACAACCAAGACAATTCACACACAGCACATGTCGTATCTCCAAATGTTGTGAAGTAACATATGTTTTGCCTGGAAAAAAACATCGTTATTAACAAAACATTCGAGAGGGGAAGGAAGGAAGAGTGGGGTAATGTCCAATGGACATCTTACCTGCACCAAGGAACGCAGGGCGAAAGGCCGCGTTCCTTTCGTCTCCACGTTGACGAAAGGCCTCTCGCTGGCGGGACAAAAATAAGCTATGGCCGGAGCCTTGTCATGGTGCAGGCCCGACTACATCTTCTGTCAAAGATGATGTCGTAGTCAGAGTGCCAGGGCCCCCTGCTATTCTCACGGCTAATGTCAATGGTCATAGCACAAGCTAACAGCTAACTCTAGGCTAACTGATAGCATCAAACTAACGTTCCCAGCCGAGCGCAGCCGGCAGCTAACGTCGTAGCTAAACAGCTAGCTGGCTAACAGTTAGCTCAACCCGGCTATCGCTAACCATTAGCTAACGCAGAAGCAAGCTATGCGGCTACCACTGAAAAACTGTACAGCGTGAGAAAAGCAATACAGGCCAACACTTCAGACAGCCGCTGTGGAGAGAGAAGGGAAAAAGAAGGCAATACACGTCCCACTACAGAGTGGTGTTTACCATAGCGGTGCCGGCAACAAGTCCAGGCCACACACCGTTAGCTACTAGTACTACAACAGCTAGTCGGCCTGGTTGGCTCCCGAGAGAGAGAGAGAGAGAGAGAGAGATATCCACGGCGGGAATAGAATAGAGTGCATTAAAAACACACCAAACGTCCAAGAGGATGGAGACAACCGCGTGGAGTTGACGAAGTTCATCTGCCGAACGACCATCCTCTTCATCTTGGCATAACAATGCTGCACGCGCTGTCTCTAGGTTAGCTAACGCTAGTTAGCCTTTAGCTAAGCTAGCTACTAGCCGTCATCGTCATGGCTATATCCCGACTGAACCACACGTTAGCACTCAATATTATATAACGTAGCTAAAGCTAACTAGCTGTCCCTGTCTTTAGCCGGGATGGCTAGCCTGACTGAACTGTCTAACATGCAACAACTTTCATCTTCAGTCCATCTGCCGAACGATGTCCTCTTCATCTTGGCTGGCATAACCTCCAATGCTGCACGCGCGAAATAGTCAGAGGCTAGTGATGGGTCGGTCATGAGCGACTCGTTCATAAGAGCCGATTCATTGCCGTGAGCGTGAGTCGAATCGCTCACGTCTGGCAATGAGTCGGTTCACCCCCCCCCCCCCCCCCCCCCCCGGCACGCACACAGACACACACAATGAACTCAACAGACGCTACCTTACCTGTAACCCCTCCCCTCATTGAAACCAATTCTGCTGCCTGCAGAGCATCAGAGCTGCCTGCAGAGCCTCAGAGCCAGGAACAAGTCAGACACATTCTACAAACGTGTCTAATGTGAAATATATAAGCATATAAGCAAAACTAGATTTTAGGTCTGTGATGAAAAAGGGCCTCGCGGGAAGGGGGGCCTCGCAAAAAAAAAAATTATAATAATAATAAAAAAAAAAATAATAATAATAATAATAAAAAAAAAAAAAAAAATTGTGTGAGGCCCCCCTTCCCGCGAGGCCCTGTGCGACCGCACTGCTCGCACACCCCCTGAGGCGGCCCTGATTATAGGCTACTTACTGTCACACAATGCATTTGTTGGTTTTACTATGCAGGTAAAGGAAATCAATTCAAAGTAAATTCCTTTTGTACTATTTCTTTCCTTGCTGTGTACATGTAAGTCTGTTTGAGTTTCTACCCTTTTCACAGCACCCCCAATAAAGGAATATCTTAATTCATTTATTTTATATAGCGCTTCTCAATGACCCGAAGTCGCTGGATAATAATCTTATCTTATCTTATCTTATTTTATATCCCCAGAGCATCTTCTGGTGGTTCTTTTTGATGGGATGTCGGGCAAGCTAAATTACATTACCTCCGGGTTCATGTTTAATGGAGCAGCCTGCTACAAATCCAAAATGGGCTCTGTGTGATCGTAGCAGTCTAAATCCCACCAGCCTACGGCGAGGTACACATTGGAGGGTGATGATATCCCTACTTAGATATGCCACCTGATATCTCTTCATCCGTGAGTGGGTGTTTTCACTCGCAGGTGCCGCCGCTGCCGCGCGGGAAAGCACATGTGCTGCACGTCCGTGTCGTGGGCGGGAGATTCCTGTGGATGCGCGGATGACTGTGAAATACCCCAGATGGGCCTCATTATGTGCTCGTTATCCTGGCGTCAACTCGTTGTCAATTCAAATGGGAAGAAAGTGTTATTGGCATCCTGTGAGTGGTGTCGTTAGCGGACTCTTCATCTGGATTCCTGGCAAGAGCATCCAAAAGCTGCAATACATCTAAAACAGCGCTGCCAGGATCCTGATGAGAGTCCGTAAACACAAGCACATAACCCCCATCCTCCACGCACTACATTGGCTCCCCGTCTCATCCCTGATCAATTACAAAATCCTGCTGCTCACCCATAATTGCATAAACGGACACGCACCCCTCTACCTTCAGGAACTCATCACTCCACAATCCCCCACCCCGCAGGCCCGCACCCTCAGATCCGCAGGTAGCCTGCTCCTTCGGGTCCCCAGTACCCGGCTCTGCACCATGGGGGACCCGTACCCTCAGATCTGCAGGTAGCATGCTCCTTCGGGTCCCCAGTACCCGGCTCTGCACCATGGGGGACCCGTACCCTCAGATCTGCAGGTAGCATGCTTTTATTTGTATTTGTATATATATATATTTATCTTTACATTTTTTTATTTAATAATAATTTTAACTATGTTTTAACCCTGTGACACTTTGGGATGCTAGTCAACGAAAAGTGCACTACAAATACAATTTATTATTATTATTATTATTATTATTATTATTATTATTATTATTATTATTATTATTATTATTATTATTATTATTATTATTATTATTATTATTATTATTATTATTATTATTATTATTATTATTATTATTATTATTATTATTATTATTATTATTATTATTATTATTATTATTATTATTATTATTATTATTATTATTATTATTATTATTATTATTATTATTATTATTATTATTATTATTATTATTATTATTATTATTATTATTATTATTATTATTATTATTATTATTATTATTATTATTATTATTATTATTATTATTATTATTATTATTATTATTATTATTATTATTATTATTATTATTATTATTATTATTATTATTATTATTATTATTATTATTATTATTATTATTATTATTATTATTATTATTATTATTATTATTATTATTATTATTATTATTATTATTATTATTATTATTATTATTATTATTATTATTATTATTATTATTATTATTATTATTATTATTATTATTATTATTATTATTATTATTATTATTATTATTATTATTATTATTATTATTATTATTATTATTATTATTATTATTATTATTATTATTATTATTATTATTATTATTATTATTATTATTATGTTGACGCTGTGGTTTGGCAAAGCCAAGGCAAGCTAGCTGTTCACTTTGTGGACCACTGAGAAAAAGGCTACGTTCACACTGCAGGCAAAAATCTGATCATTATTTGCTCATAATGTGACTCAGATCTGATTCAGTGTGAACAGCACAAATCGCATTGAATCTGTTCCTTTCAATTATGATTTGGGCCACTTTTATATGTGGTCCTAAATCAGATACAGGTCTGTTTTTTTTTGCAATGCAACCTCAGTCTGAACAGTCAGATCGGAATTCGTATTTAAAAATAAATTACGAACAGCCGTTATTCAGAAAGAAATCAGTCCGGACCATTTTTGATGTGATATTCTCTGAGGTGATGGCTGACTATAATTGTGGTGCCTTAAGCATAAAATGTTATTCTCGAGAGAGAACTTCCTATATTATCTTTTTTTTTTATATATCAATTGTTTTTATTGATGTAACTGTGTGAATGTCCATCATGTGATGGTTATATTTAATTTTCTCTTTTGTGTGGACCCCCAGGCAGAATAGTTTCTTCTAAGGCCGTGACTAAGGGGGATCCTAAATAAACATAAACATAAACATAAACATTGGACAGCTAATTAGTTGTGGGCTCTCAACACCAGAGAAAACTTATTTCATCTCCTCCTATAGCCAAAATCCAGCGAGACGGTCCCATATGGTAAACATGAACAACACTGTGCTTCAAAGGGGGAATGAACAGCCGGTCTCTAGTGGTGGGAAAAAATATCGATACAGTATAGTATCGCGATACTTTGCGTGGCGATACTGTATCGATACAATTACACCAAGTATCGATATTTAATAGTACAGTAGTCCACACACACACGTGTGCATTCAGTTAAGTTGGAATATGACTGTAATACAAACAGTTCAGTTTGTCAGGTACATGCAACACAGATTACAGTGTTGACATCTGTCGGCTTGATAAAATCCCATTTGCTGCAATAGAAATGATTGAAGTGAGATGAACAGACTGAAAACTTTATTTTATTATATAAAACATGTTGACAAAGTTTTACTTTGCAGTTGAAAAAAGCGAATCAATCGCAATATATCGCAATATTAATATCGCAATACTCAGCGTATCGCAATATATTTTGACTCGCAATACTATCGTATCGTGACTTATGTATCGTGATAATATCGTATCGTGAGGCATCTGGTGATTCCCACCCCTACCGGCCTGACAAACTCGTCTCTCCGCATCAGAAAGAAGGGCATCAGTCAGCGTCGCACTAACCGACGCTAATCGCACTAATGACTTGAACGTGCTGTATCCAACCAACTTACTGCTTATCTCTTACAGAATGACCTCCTAGACCAGGGGTCAGCAACCTTTTTGACATGGGGTGCCTGTTTGAAATATAGTTGTAACTAGTGTGCCTCAACAATATGCCATGCATCGTAAATATTTTTTCTCATAATCAGGTATTTTTTATGATAATTTTTACATTATTACATCATTATCGTTATTGTTATTATTAACAATATTATTATGATGGTTGTATCAACCCTAAATCTGAGTTGGGGGGGGGAATGCAATGCAGACAAACAGCTGCATACAGTGCGACCATTTCACTCACATTTGCCCATTCATTTTTGGACACATCACACACCATCGGTGGGCTGTCATAGCTCCACCTACAGGCCTAATGGAGAACACCAGGAGAACACCAGGATGTGAATGGAGGGTGAATGTGAGGTATATCGTGTAAATAAGTTTTGATTGATCGCAAGACTACACTGTAAAAAATATATAATAATAAGTTACCAGAACTTAAAAATATTGAGTTCAGTTACTGTGCATTAAGGTTTTCAGTTTTCAATCCATAATAATCCAGAAAAATAAGTACACAACCACATTATTTCAACCTAATAAAACTATGTTTATTGTCATTGTTTTAAGAACACAAGTTGACTTGGTAATACTCACATTTTGAGTAAAAAATATGGCTTTTAACATGTGCAATGTTCAATGAAATAGAAAAATAAATAATAAAATTAGTTGATTAATCCCACTGGTCACAATGGTGACCGTAATAATGTTTTTGTTATAAGGCTCTGCAAATGTTACTGAATGATGTAGCAATGTATTTCCAGCTAAATTGAAATAATAAACAAATAAAGGGTCTCAATTAAATATGTGGTAGTAAAAAGAACCTGTGGGAGGATTTCAACAAGATAAATGCGACAACAGTGCAAAATATTTCACTATAATATTTCAAAGCAAAAAAAAAAAAAAAAAAAGTTTGATTTTTGCACTGTGCAAAAGGTTGCCTACCCCTGTCCTAGACCCTAATCAGTCAGGCTTCAGGACTGGTCACTCCACAGAGACAGCCCTCATTGCGGTCACAGAGGCACTTCACTTAGCAAAAGCGAAAGGCCTCTCCTCTGTCCTGATTCTCCTAGATCTATCTGCAGCCTTCGACACAGTCAACCACCAGATCCTCCTTGCGGCCCTCGCAGGAATGGGAGTGGCTGGCTCTGCGCTGACATGGCTGTCATCATACCTCAATGACCGCTCCTACCAAGTGTCATGGAGAGGGACCCTGTCGGCCACCCGCCCCCTGCGGACGGGTGTCCCCCAGGGCTCGGTTTTAGGACCCCTTCTCTTCTCCCTCTACACTAAATCACTGGGTAACATTATCAAGTCTCATGGCTTCTCCTACCATTGTTATGCCGACGATACTCAACTCTTCCTCTCCTTCCCTCCCTCAGATATCCACGTCTCTGAGCGGATCTCGGCCTGTCTGTCCGACATCTCAGCCTGGATGACGTCCAACCACCTCAAACTGAACCTAAGCAAAACAGAATTGCTCCACCTGCCGGCCAAATCCTCCCCCCTAACCGACCTTTCAATCACAGTCGAGAATACAGCTGTGACTGCGTCCCCGACCGCCAAGAACCTTGGTGTTGTCCTCGACGACCAGTTGAACTTCTCTGCTCACATCGCAGCGACGACCAGAACCTGCCGATTCCTCCTGAGCAACGTCAGAAGGATACGCCCCTTCCTGACAAAAGAAGCCACCCAACTCCTCGTCCAATCAACAGTCATCTCCCGCCTCGACTACTGCAATGCACTGCTCGCTGGCCTCCCGGCCACTGCCACTAAGCCTCTTCAACTCATTCAGAACGCAGCGGCCCGCCTGATCTCAAACCTACCGAAGTCGGCCCATGTCACCCCACTTCTTAGGGACCTGCACTGGCTCCCCATTGCTGCACGAATCCGCTTCAAGGCCCTCGACCTAGCATACCGTGCGGCAAAGGGAACCGCTCCCGCCTACCTCTGGTCAATGGTCTCTAACTACACACCCTCAAGACCCCTACGCTCTGCATCTTCTGGCCGCCTCAGACCTACTCCTATCCAAGCTCCGGGAGGGTCATCAAAGAGAAGTCGCCTATTCTCAGTCCTTGCCCCACAATGGTGGAATGAACTACCCACCCCAGTTAGGACAGCCGAATCACGTCCAATCATTCGCCGTCGACTAAAGACGCACTTCTTCAACCATTATCTGAATAAAAAAAACAATAAAAAATAAATAAATAAAAAAAAAAACAATAAAAAAATCTAACCCTAACTAACCGTACTGTCATGCACTTGTCCTAATAAACTAACCTACACTGTAGCACTCAACACTTTGATGAACATTGTTGCTCAGCTGATAGAGTTGTGCCCTTCCTGATGGCTTGTCGTACAGAACTTGTAAGTCGCTTTGGATAAAAGCGTCAGCTAAATGACTAAATGTAAATGTAAATGTAACCGCACGGAGGGAGGAGAACAGACGCTCGCTTATCGACACTCAAACACACAAACTGACGAGGCGGGAGCAGCCCGGATGCGGAGCTAATGATGCTAATGATGGAGCATCGCCGTCGGTTGTGTGATAGTAAAGGGTTAACCTTCTGTTGTGTGGCAGTGAAAGGGTTAACAAAAAAACGGTTGATGCGCTCGGGAGGCCAGGCGCTCACGTGCGAGGGATTACGCTGAGATGCGGTACCACTCTGCGTAACGTGGTGGGCCAAGGCGGCCCGGGGCTTAATGAGGAAAGTGAGCGGCTCAGGAGGTGACGTCTCGCGGCGGTTGGTCCAGTCGCTTCCTCTCACCTGAGACGTCTCACCCATGAAGTCCAGCTCTTCTGAGACGTCCTGTCTCAGGGTCCCAGGGACAAAAACGAATCAAGAATACATTATGATAAGCGGATTAGCTGAGTTTGGGCTGTTAGATAATTAAAGTGTGCTGTCCTCGAATGATGTAGTGCAGTGATCCTGTGAAGGACCGACCAATGGATACACAGCAAGCCACAGACCCCCATTTGATAACATTTAATCTCAGGCCTTGTCCACAACGTAAACCATAGCTTTTTCTATGCCCTTTGGCCTTTCATCCACCATGTAAAGCGTAGCTTTTTCTATGCCATTTGGCCTTTCGTCCACATTGTAACCGTAGATTTGTCTATGCTCTTTGGCCTTTCGTCCACAACGTAAACCGTAGCTTTTTCTATGCTCTTTGGCCTTTCATCCACAAAGTGAACCGTAGCTTTTTCTATGACCTTTGGCCTTTCGTCCACTCCTGCCAGGGTGAAGATCTTTTAGAAACTCCATGGAAAACGTTGACATCATGACTAATGAGTATTTCCATTGCAATCAGGACCATGGAGAGCTCCCTGGGCCATTTAATGTGAGCGCTTTTGCATTGTTGTGTGGACTGAGAGATTTTAACCCTCAAAGGAGGATAAACGCAACGTACACGTGGACCAGCCCTCAAAGACCCCCATGTGAGAGGGTCTTTGTTGTTAGATATGATTAGCCTACGTCCAGAATGCCATAACTGTCTCTGCTTTAGCTGAGGACATGACAGAGGACAGAGGAGAGAGTGAAACATATTAATAGTCATGTTTCTACATTCGGGGCGACAGTGGCTCGGGAGGTAGAGCAGGTGCCTGGTAGTCGGAAGGTTCCCGGTTAGATTCCCACTCCTCCCGGGCAGCGTGTCGATGTGTCCTTGAGCAAGACACTTAACTCCTAATTGCTCCCAATTTTAGAACAAAATTGTAAAGTGCTTTGGATAAAAGCACTATCTAAATGCACCATTTACCATTTTACATTCTCTCAACTTTCTTGTCAATGAAATGTATGATAACAATAATGCTGTGTACTAGGGCTGACCCCTATTAGTCGAATAGTCGACTAATCGATCGAAAGGAGCCGTAGTCGACTGCCAACCTCTTATTTAAAATGTTTTTATCATTCTTTACAAAAGAAAAGAGGCCTAGAAGCGTGGCTAACGCTAATGGCACGCATACCAGAGGCTAACTGCCTAAGAAAACGGGCACAGAGGCACTGTAGCTGTGGCCATTATATGGTTTCATAATTTATGTTATTTAAATTGGTAAGTCTAGTGTAATATTTGAGAATGTATTTATGTTGCATTTCTTATTTTCTTTATTATTTAATTTGCTACAATTTATAGGGTAGCACTTTATAATAACACCCTGTTGTAATACATTTATAAGGTATTTGTAGATAATGAACTAATCATGAACAAACCATTTATATACATTCATAAATGATTATTAAATCATTTATAACTATATTTGTATACCATTTACAAAGTATTTATAACGCATTAGTGGATAATGAACTAATCATGAACAAACCATTTATATACATTCATAAATTATTATTAAATCATTTATAACTATATTTGTATAACATTTACAGATTAGTTCTACATTATTTATAACTCATTATCAACATTGTTTGTACTTGATTTGTTCATCATTAAATAATGTTGTTTAATGTGTAGTAACACATTTGTAGATGCTTTGAAAAATGGATATGAAAAAACGACTATAGTGTATCTCCATTTATTTTTCATGTTCAACAAATGATTTGTTATGACATTCATAAAACATCTATAAATCATTTGCAGATGCTATCGTGGGGGCCAATCTAAAGTGAAGCCTATTCATTATTAACAAGTGTCTAATACAGTTAATTATTTGTTTACTTTTTCATCACATGTTACAAATGTTGTAGGCAGCTTTCGGATACACCCTTCTTTGTGACATCAAACAGTGACAGAATTAGGACTAAAGATAAATGCAATTTTATTAACATATAAAATACATGTGCATGACATATAGTGTAACATCGGGGGCACTAGGACCCAGGAGTACCCTGGCCAGGTATTGAAGAGTATCTAGAGAGGAAGTCTCACGCTCACATGTGTTGCCGTCTGTTTGAATGGAAGCACAAGTTATCCGTGCTGCGTCTATACTTTTGCTTTTAATAAGGTATGAGCAGGTTAAACACCTTTTTTTGTTGGTAAATCTATTCCATCATTTCCGACCTACAAACAACTCTTATATGTTGTGTAGACGTTCGTGTATATGTGGTGGCCGCTAACGTTACATTTGTGTGCTCAGTGTGCTCAGTGATGATGACACGACACAAATAATTATTACTGTTGTGTGTCGTGTCGTCATCACATACATACTGAGCACTGAGCACACAACATATAAGAGTTGTTTGTAGGTCGGAACTGCTCATACCTTATTAAAAGCGAAAGTATAGACGCAGCACGGATAACTTGTGCTTCCATTCAAACAGACGGCAACACACGTGACGTCAAGTCTCGCTCGCGTGAGACTTCCTCTCTAGATACTCTTCAATACCTGGCCAGGGTACTCCTGGGTCCTAGTGCCCCCCGATGTTACACTATATGTCATGCACATGTATTTTATATGTTAATAAAATTGCATTTATCTTTAGTCCTAATTCTGTCACTGTTTGATGTCACAACGAAGGGTGTATCCGAAAGCTGCCTACAACATTTGTAACATGTGATGAAAAAGTAAACAAATAATTAACGTTAGGTTATAACTATAACCAAGTTCTGTTAATAGTGGTGACGCTCGGCGTCACTCATGCACTATCCTCGCATATGTGCACACGCACTGAATAAAATTACCTTTACCTTTACCTTTATCCCAGTATTCGTCTGACCACACCCCTCGTTAGCTTACCTTCATAAGCAGGTGTGTGGTCACCTGCTCTCCTCCTTCCCAAGCTTTCACCACAAGGTGAGATCAAGGGCTGCAGCGGCGTCGGACGCCGAGCGTCACCACTATTAACAGAACTTGGTTATAGTTATAACCTAACGTTCTGTGACATAGTGGCTCCGCTCGGCGTCACTCATGCACAAGGGAGGCAGAGCGGGAGCCACCGGCCGACAAATACACCCCGCTGAAGGCCCCCCACAACCATCAGAACAGGGAGGGCCGAGCCCCCCCGACCCCCCCTAATGGAGGGCACCCCCCCTATTGGAGGTTTCCCGGGAGGGCGACGGACCCGCGAAAAGGCACTCAAGCAACTCAACGCACAGGGTGAGCAGACCGTGGCCTGACCCCACGACTACACACACGCACAACCCGCATGCCACCCGGGAACGAATGGAGGGAACAACCTCGTTACTGCCCCCAGAATCACGGGGTCAAGGGCAAACCCAACCCCGTGGCAAGGCCGTAGCAGCGGAGTGCGAAGGAAGGCCCAGACCCACCAAAGGGACTGGACCCCCTGGAACGGGGGCCAGAGAAGTCCATGATGCCAGCATCAAGACCCCACCAGGTGGGTACTTAGTAACCCCGCCCCCCACATCGCCAGCGTATTCGGACAAAGGCCCCTCAGCCGAGCGGGCCCTGTCCCCCCAATAGTACACCGCCTGGCACACTGACCCTGCAGAACAGGCAGTCAGCATGGCCGTAAGCACACAAAAAAGGTTAACCAACGGAAGCAGGCAGCGCACCGGGGAAAAACCAGGCAACAGGCTGTAACCTGAGCCTGGAGCACTGCGGATGAGACAGGCACCAAAGGAGTCAGCTGAAAACAGCTGCCCCGGCAGAAGGGGCGTATGCTGGCGTTGTTGCATGACCAAACCTCCATTTAAAAAAAAAACCCACGCAGAGGGGTTGAGGCAGAGAAGGCTGACACGATTGGCAGACGTCATAAACGTGCAGGGGCACCCTCAACCGGGTAACCCGGGAGTTGACACTGCTCCAACACACCAGGGAATCAACCACCTTGGTGTTACCCAATGCGGTGGTTGTTCATATAACCCCTCAAGAAAAAACTCCAAAACACACCTGCGGGTATACACCGGCTATACCGCAGTACAAGTGTTTCAGTTTTCAAAAAAGGGTTAACCCAGGCCTATGGGTCCACGAAACATTACTTCGGACCGGGCCCGGCGATATGGGAAACACAGGGTCACCAGAGGAGGTCAAAGACCACCCCAACAGGCCCCTCTTCGCCATGCGTGAGAGAGGAGCGAAAAGAATGGAGAACCAGCCCCAAGCACACCGTACTTGGTATTCCCAGGTGGTCTCCCAACCAAGTACTAACCAGGACCAACCTGCGTAGTGGCCGAGATCTGACGAGATCGAGCGTGTACAGGTTGGCATGGCCGTAAGCCATTACGACAGTGCAGAGTACAAAATGTACCCAACCAGGGTCTCCATAGCGCTTAACCCTGTGACACCCGGACCGACCTGGCATTTTCCCCCTGAAAAAGCCCAAGTCCCTCAGGGTACCAGAACAGCAGATCTGCATCCCCGGCGGACAAACCAGAACCAGTCCCGTGCCCTAACCACGCCGACATGCCTACTCCAGGAAAAGGGGCAGATATGCGTGTTGATCTTAAACATGAAAAGAAGGCACCACCCAGACGTTCGGTGCGAACCGCGCCCGGTGGCCCACCCCCAGGGCGTGAGACCCCTCTACATATGTTCAGATCCATTCCGTCATCATCCCCCAGATATGAACGAGAATCCGTCGACAACCAAAACAGGTCGTCGGAAGAGGAAAAACCTCCATCCCAGTTGCTTTATAAAAACGCAGTTTTAACCTCAAGCAACCAAGGCGTGCCAGTTAGTGCACTGCAACCTTGCCCAGGCCCGACAGGGGCCCGGCCCGGCCCGGCGGGTTCGGGCTGGGTAGGGCTTTTTTTTTAATAAATAATTCTGGCTTTTAATTTGTTCTTGGGATGTATGTAGCCGGTTTTGTTAATGGTGTTCAACGCGTTGCTGACGTCTGGTGAGTGATGTTTACTATTTGCTGGGTCGCGACTGCTACTTGTTTTGTTGTGATTTTCATTACGTTGCTCTGCTCGAAATCTGATTTCTGTTTTCTGTTTGTTTGTTTGACTGAGTAGGCTATTGTGTGTCGTGTGTGTGTGTGTGTGCGTGTGTCAAAGAAGATTCTATAGCCTTCACGTTTTACGAGGCTGATGTGTGACAGTGTGAGTCAGTCTATATAAGCGAGCACTGGGAGAGACGGCATTGCGAAACAGGCTATGTAAATGCTTCTTAGTTTTGTTTATTTATTACGTTCATATAAAACCGTGTTTCGAATATTTAAAACAAATACAAAAAAAATTATATTTTAATAATAATAATAATAATAATAATAATAATTTTTTTCGGGTTTTCACGTGGGCTAGGGCTTAAAATATTATTTACAGTCGGGCTTATTTTCGGGCAGGGCCTGAAGTTCAAGGGCTCGGGCAGGGCTCGGGCTTTATTTCAAGGCCCTTGCAGACCACTAGTGCCAGTCAGTCGCCTGATTACAGAACACCCCAAGCTAGCACTATATGTGCGTCGGGACACAACCACATCAATGAACAGGCTATTTAGACCTGTCATTGAATCCCCAAGGCGCCCAGGGGAACGACAAGAGGGGTGTGATGCTCCCTAACTCCAACTCTTCTCAATAGAAAAGAAGGAAGCACCAACAGTATGTATCCCAGTCTACACAGCCAGGGGTAAACATTTTTCACATTTTTACATCCCACCACCCTCCCATAGGGAGGAGACGGAAATCCCCAGAGAGACTTCCCACGCGAGCTGTACAGATTGAAAAGAATATATTGCACCTTGAGCCATGTAAAAGTTTGGTTTTAGGGCTCTCCGGGGAGGAGGCACTGAACCCATACACACTCAATAATCGAATTGAATCGAATACACACACAATAGAGTAGGACTCCTTCTTGAGGTTCCACTCACCTTGACAATCTGAGGAGGAGGCTCTGTACTCTGAGGAGGCTCCCTCACATGGAAGGAGAGTCCCAACTCACAGAAGGCCCGAATAGGAGCTTCGTGAGGAGGAGCCCTGACCACCCCCCGAAACAGATCCATCATATGGACCTGAACAGCACACGGAAGTCCTACCAACAGAGACGCGCACAGTGACGTACTCTATGGCGGGGGGATTTCTGCGGTGCACACGCCCAATATTCCAGGGCGTGGGACCAGGAAACTCCCTCTCCCCCCCCCCCCCCCCCTCACCCCGTAACGTGCCGAACCGCAACGTGACAGGAACCTTGAAGGACAGGTGGGTTTACCCCTGACCAACAGAAAAAAGGGGGAGGAAAGGTTACCAGTTCACCCCTTTACGACCCCACACCCATGATACAATATAATGACAAAAAGAGTATGACGCAGTCATAGTCAGCTCCATGAAGCGGCTAACAGCTTCACACAGCGCATGTGCTAACCTGCTATCTGATTTTTACTAAGGAAAAAACACAGAATAGAGAGGGCCCTCCAAGAGCCCCGGTACCAGACTTACACATGTGCTTCTGTGGCCAGCCCAACCCAGTTGTAGGTCACACGACACACACAACCCATTATCACCTACAAAAAATGGCAAAAACACTCTACAGAGGAACGCCGTTTTTCATAATGAGAGAATACACAATTCTCGATTAGTATCGGCCACAGGCCTTGCTAAGCACACACGAAAAAGTGACCAAACAATCTTTTTTTAGGAAAATATAGTTTCTCAAGCGGTTAGCACAACCCCAACAACTAAGCCAAGGGTTACATCGTATCCCTACCACACAGTGACACAATATAGTGTAACAACATGTCTGAAAGGAGGATGAAGAAGTCCCCAGGGAACCGGGGGGAAACACAACCCTCCTACTTTACCCTTAATACGGCCAGTTAAACAGGTAAACCTGTTAATATGTGAACACACTGTTCATTGTCATTACAGGCTGAGAAAAGAATCATTCTTTACTCATATGTCACTAAGCATAGCTTTATAGGTTAGTTTAACCCCCTTAGTTGTGAGTACACGATACATGAACACACAATGTGTCTCAACACAACAAACCAGATCATTTTCACATCTGTAACAATAACCCGATTTGCATGGAGACCAGTGACAAGACAATTCACACATAACTCGCGTCGTATCCTAAATGTAGTGCAGCAACACTCGTTTTGGAAAACATCGTTATTTACAAAACATTTAGAAGGGAAAACAAGAAGAAGTGTTCAAGGTCTGGTCAGGACCTTGCCTACCGGGAGCGCAGATCAACCGAATTGCAGTCTCTAACATGGCACCGAAGTAAACACAGCCTCCTGTGTTTGACGACACAGGCAGCTCGCTGCTCCAACCCGCCGCTACGGTGCTCCTTGTTGACGCAGTCCTCGCTGGCTTGGCTCCGAGCAGGTTCGCCGGACATCCTCTGTCAAAGATGACGTCGTAGTCAAGAGTGTTTAAAACATGTTATAGTCACAGCACGTTCAACAGTGTAGCATTAAGCCAACGGCCGCTCTCGGCCGATAGCAGCAAGCTAACGTTACCTAGCCTAGCACAACAGGCTTGGTAAACACAGCGAGCTAGCGCCGCAGCTAATAGCTGACTGGCTAAAACAGTAGGCCACAACTAGCACGCAAGCTAATTAGCTACCACCGGAACTCGTACACAACGATACAACAAGTCACACTCAGACAGGCCGCCGTTCTGAAACCCTCCTCACCCCTGTTCCACTCGACAGGGTCGGTACCGACCCCTTTTGACCTTATTAAATTATTATTATATTTTTATGAAGATGGAAAATAATTTGTGATTTTAAAATCAACCGTTTTCAAGTATTATTATCACTACTATGTCACAAATACATGTAGAATGTAAAACGTTAGGTTGGCAATAGTTTAGCAATAGGTTAAAAGTGTATTTATATCATTTTAAGTTTTTATTTTCCACTCGTTTTTTGACCCGGAAGCGGAAATGGAAATGTTGAACCATGGGAATTGGAATCTTTTTGCTGCCATTTTGAAGAGGACATCGCTGGCTAACGTTCAGTGGTGGAATTTCTCCGTTCTACACTTCCTGTGGTCCACTATGGTGTTTCAAAGTTCAGCGTTCTGAATGAATCATATCAATAATTGTTATGATTCGCGATAATAAGCTACAAAAGGTAACGTTTTTGACAAATATTGAAACGCAGTCAGTTTCTCCACACTATTGTAATCATGTAGGAAGAATTAGATCTGAAATTAGTTACAAAATGGTTACACTGTGGGGGAAATAAAAAAGTACAGTCGATTACATTAAATATCAGTATATGTGTGAGGTTTTGTCCGCTGCCCACCCACTCGCTCCGTTCCTTTAAGGTATTTTGTTAAATTAATTGCATTCCGCGCCTCACGCTTCTTTCCTGTAAGATGCCGTTTGATTGGTGCTCTCCCAACCACACGCTTCTGGAGCAATGATCAATTTCATCCCGCAGCTGTCACAGCTTGTCATTAAGCGCCCCGTGGCTTTAAATACCCTGATCTCCCTAATATTGATGTTGGATCGTCTTGAATATTCCCTGTATCTGCCTTTCTTTCCCGTTCGCTGTCTGTTGCTCTCCAGGGCCCTCATTCATCAACGTGGACGTAGAATATGTTCTATTTTCACACGTAAGCACAGAATGTAGAATCAGTGCACGCACAGGAAAATCGGGATTCACCACACGTGCGTACGCAGGTTCTACGCACACCTGTCATGATGAATATGACTTTGATCCTACGTTTGAGCTTGTGCACTGTTTTAAGTATTTGCATACCAGAACCGCCCCGATTAACCATATACGGTAATGGAATACCCCCATGAAATGTGGAAAAATGGACTAAGCCGAGGGAAGCGTGTTATGAGAACGGTGATGTCGGATATGATATCTATTAACCATTGCTGCCTGGGCAGCGCAAACACTAATAAAGACCGCGCTGGAATATGACTGCCTTTTCCCGTGTTGTTTGATTAATACCCAGGGATTAAAGTTCTCCTCAATTTTATTCCAAATCGCGATGGATCTCCCGTCAATTTTCTACCTGCTGCATATGATTTCTAGAGGCATACTACAATCTATTTTGATGTCAGTATTGGGTAGCCTATATAAACAATAATACGAGAGCATATACAAGAACAATGAATCTCACTGCATGTATGATGTAGCCTGCCTTTCAATACATGAACTTGAATTCCATCATGTTTGTGTGCGGGACTCACAAGGCTGTTGTCACAATGGGTGGTACCGGTACAGTAATAACAGTCCACACAATATCACGATGGACCATGCCATAGCCTATGTTCTATTAGGACATGATCTGTGACGACAAATGTTCTAGAATGTTTGATTAAGATATCATACTCTGACAACATGCCTATGATCAACAAAAACGCGAACTTGAATCCCATCATATACATAGTCTGTCCACTATCTGGTGTCATTGCAATGCGTTTTCTATTCTTTCTTATACAGTAAAAAGGGGGAAGAACACTATATCGTGGGTGTTCATATGACTTGTATTCTGCTTACAGCTTCGAAATTCCACTTGTTTCGTTTAACGTAAAGCCTTTTAAATATAATCAAAACGGTTTTGACCATAATTACACTACTGTTGCTATTTTACAATGAACTATAATGAATTACGGGGGTCATACAGAACACGCGCCAGTGTCTTTATTTCCGCCTTGAAACTAATGCAGAACTGAGGAGCGCTTATGCGTAGTAACGATATTCTACCACTGGGCGTCAGCTAAGTGTGGTCCGAGCTGTGCGTACACGTAAGCACGGAGTCAAGTTCAAGTTGAAATTGATGAATCCCACTCTTTGCTTAGAAATGGTCGTACGCACAGGATAAGCACAAATCTGTGCGTAATTCGGGTTGATGAATGAGGGCCCAGGACTCTCGTGAAGTATCCCTTGGAGAACCTGATTTCCCTGTACGAAGCTACGCCTCGTTTATCAGCCCGCTTTACGCGTTGCGCTTTGGTGAGTTTTTGAAACAGTCTTTTTGGATTTTTGTGTGTTTGTGAAACACCGAAGAGATCCCGTTTTGTTATACTATTCTCACCTATTTTTTGTTGTTGGATTTACTCTTTGGATTACCGTATTGTTTTTTCTCTGGACTCTGCTAACTGTGTGTATCACACCGAAGATCAAGTCACTTGGATATTAATTTGAATCAGTCACCTCTCTGTTATCTGTTTGTGCGCTGAGCTAACTGGGACTCTCTCTCTCCCTCCGTGTTCCGTCTGGAGTGTATGCTGGGGGGATCTGCAGAGCGGCTCAGACGTCACAAGCAAATTCCTCACCTACACCGTCTGGGAGAATCTGCAGAGCCGCAAGACATTCTTCACATGCCAGATTCCCCGTTTGTCCTGTTTTCCACCTAATTCAATCTTGTGACTCTGAGAATAAACACGCCCTTGTTTTTGGCTAACTCTGAAAACAACTCTCTCTGTGCCGTTGCGTTTGGGGTCGGTTACAAACCTTAACAATATGTTATTATGCACGCCTGGTGATACTATATCCAAATTGAACTCGGCCATTTGAAAGATACTATATGTATATATATATAAATGTGCGAATTGGCTATAATAAGGTAATGTATAAGCATATATTCTATATTCTATAATAATATTTAAAATTGCATTGGTCCGGATGGGAGAATTCAGTACTGTATATACAAAACCTTCAATTTGATCATCTTCCCTTTATTCATTTCCTTAGATCTTTTGTACACATGATCTCAAGAGGGTACTGAATGAGCTCAGTTTTTTAAGTTTGGTCATTATTATCATGGTTTTATTCACTGTCAAAGATGAAAAGAAAAATCATAATTCATATTTTCCTTTGTTTCATCACAATTTAAGCAACCTAGTAATAGACACAATATTTCTGACACTGAGAATACATTCATTGAGGTCCATAGATGTTCCTAGATACCAAGAATATGCAAATAGCCCTTGTAGAAGTGGAGCAATATTCCATTTACCTAGGTATACATTTTATGCAGATTTTCACCTGGGGTGGAACAGGTTAAGAGAGAAGAGAAACGAGATGTTAACACAGTTTCACAACGGTGAGTTTACCAACATCCGGCGGCGCCAGCACAAATCCCATCTGGGCTGTAGCTGACTTGAACAAGGATTTTCCGATAATGAACATCCATGCTCACATTTCCTCGTTTAGGGTAAACTCTAATTTGCATATGAGAGATGGGGCCTATACGGTGACAGAGAAGTACCCACGCATCCAGAGATCCTGGGATCACCAGTTTACTGGTCGTGGCCCACTAGTTGCTATAATGGGCTTCAGACCAAGGTCCTCCGCTGTTGCCTAAGAGGCTGAACAAAAGGACCCTAATCTGGGGCTGGTTTCCGTAAACATTGTCAGCCAGCCCCCATAGCACTAACAGACAAGTGGAGCTCGCAAGCAAAACATTACTCACCAACTTGGAACCCACCGCTTCTCACAACAGACGGTGCGTCACTACAGTCCAGCTGTGTCGCTGAAAGGTTTTACCGCAACCAGCCACAGCAAGGAAGACTGCAGTTGGGAGACATGTAGCGGTGTGCTCCCAATACGAAAACCGGTGGAGGTTGTTTAGAATGATCACCATCTTCCAGACACTCCAGTGACGAAGACAATATCGCCGTATTTCGAAAATAGTGAAAGAGAAAATAAAGATATGATGTCAACGTATCTCTTGTTTTCCAACTCTTCTCCTACTATCACATCACGTCAAGTGGGGATCTACAGAGGCACTTCCTTGTGGTGAAAGCGAGAAAGGAGGAGAGCAGGTGACCACACACCTGCTTATGAAGGTAAGCTAACGAGGGGTGTGGTCAGACGAATACTGGGATAAAGGTACATTGTGGAATTGTATTCAGTGCGCGTGCACATATGCGAGGATAGTGCATGAGTGACGCCGAGCGGAGCCACTATGTCACAGAACTGTATTAGACACTTGTTAATGATGAATAGGCTTCACTTTAGATTGGCCCCCACGATAGCATCTGCAAATGATTTATACATGTTTTATGAATGTCTTAACAAATCATTTGTTGAACATGAAAAATAAATGGAGATACACTATAGTCGTTTTTTCATATCTATTTTTCAAAGCATCTACAAATGTGTTACTACACATTAAACAACATTATTTAATGATGAATTAATCAAGTACAAACAATGTTGATAATGAGTTATAAATAATGTAGAACTAATCTGTAAATGGTATACAAATATAGTTATAAATGATTTAATAATCATTTATGAATGTATATAAATGGTTTGTTCATGATTAGTTCATTATCTACAAATACCTTATAGATGTATTATAACAGGGTGTTATTATAAAGTGCTACCATTTATGGTATATTCATTTTGATGTCTGGTGTCCCATTGGGCTGCTCTCGCGTTTTTCTTTTGGGACTGATTACGGCACCTGCGAGCAAGCGGCAGGGATGGTCGGAGTTGTACAGGTTCCCCAGGACTGTTGACAAGAACAGAAGAATGAAAACCCCTTTTATGTAGCATGCAGCCAACAAGGTATTTAATGTTTGTTTGTATTTTTCTTTGCTGACGTGTTGTTTTTCATACTGTGTATATTATTGTTTGTGTTGACCTAACGCGACTTATGTTTTCTGTTTTAAGTTTTCACGGTGGATTGGAAGACCACGCTTTCAATAAACCCGTAGAAAGAAACCACTTGTGTCTGCTGTGCTTGGAGGGAATTACAGGCACTGAAAGAGGATTTCACCCATCTAATGAACACACTAGACTAGACAAATATCAAGATGTATCCATCAGTGGACCAATTGCATGCTTTTGCAGAGAACAAGACACCTTCCGTCGACTCCTTCAGACATTAAGCACCCCCACAGCCCAAATGGAATGATACAAAAAAATAAAATATATATATATATACTTTTTTTTCCTCAATTTTTTTTTATATAGTCGACTAATAGTCGGCTCATTTCGGCCAATCAAAGTCGACTATCCAAATCCTTAGTCAGGGACAGCCCTACTATGTACTGTATATTTATTATTAGTTACCGTATATATATCTCTCCAAATCTGTCTGTACATACCTGCATATAATCCTTTTTACATATCTGAAGATACTATATCTATATCTGTACATATCCCTTACCTAGTTACGCTGCTGGCCAGTATGACTTACTACCATAGTGTCTTTATACCTGTATCACTGTACATATTAATACTACAACTCCGTACATACATCTGATTAGCACTATACTAGTATTTTACTACTATACTATTAGCACTTAGTAGTACTAATTTATATATTTTATATCCAGTTAAATCACCTGTACATTGTATATCACTATTGCACTTTACTGTTACATTTGCACTCTGGTTGGATGCCAAACTTATTTTTCTTGTACTCTACTTGTGCTGAATAATGACAACAATACATTTGAATCTGAATCTAATCTAAAATAATAGTGGAACTATTCCTCATTTACCAATGCATTGTCCCGTGGGAAATTAATGAGTATCCCCATCAATCTCTCTATCTCTCTCTCTCTGTCTGCCAGTCGCAGACTGTGTGGGTGACTTTCACTCAAAGCCAGTGGCGAATCCTTATGGAAGCCAACGGAAGCCATGCCTCCCTAATATTAAAATATGAATTAATATCAAATATGAAATATAAAAAAAAAAAAAAAAAAAAAAAAAATTAAATATAGTTTACATTCTTTTTCATCTGTGCATCTGTGTTATATATATATATATATTTTTTTTTAAATGTCTCCCTCTTCTCCTTCTCACTCCCTCTAACACACTGTCAGACTCACTGTGCTCACTGCAGCTAGTATAGGAGAGAGGCAGTGGGTAGGTCTCTTTCTCCAGGCTTCCAGCATTATAGAGTCCAAATCCGATCCTAGCCAATCAGATTCGAGCTGACTGCCACACCATAAAGTTTAAAACGGGGCTGAGAGGAAAACACTCAGCATATTTTCCCCTCTGCACTCTGAACATTGTATTAACCCGTAACTGTTCCCACGGGCCGAATATTGCCCCGAGATTAAATCCACGGGGACCTCTCGGCGTGCCGAAGCTTTTCCTAAATCACTTCCATCATCGAAAACGAGGGGAAAAGGTCGGCTCGCGACCCTGAAAATGTCGCGTTTTAAAAACGCTGTATTAAGTGAGCCTATTATGGGATCCACGCGAGCTTTCTATCGTGGAAACATCTGGGCGTCCCGCAACTTTTACTCATTCACATGTAAACCCTAAAATGCTTAGAAAAGGAAAACAGAAAGCGTGGAATAAACTCGCCGAAACGGAAAAGTGTCCCACGGGCGCGCCCTGATTCCGATCCGCGTGAAAATATTCACGGCCATAGAGGAGACCGTGGGACACCTTTTTTCAACCGAATATGTGTCTCGAATTTGCTCCCACGCGGCGCGCAAAATCGTGCAAGGAAAAATCGGACCAAAAATGAACCAATGCTCCAGCAGTATTAATGACCCTGATGTAAACAAGACAAACGTCTTTCTCTGGTCTGCATCCCCTTATACAATTGTGTGTATTGAGCCGTACTGTATTGTACCCATTCTGCAATCTGTTAAATAAATAAAAAGAAAGTTTGACTGGCCACCGAGCCATACTGTAGTGTACATGGTGACTGCTTGACTTAAAAAAAAAAAAATAATAATAATAATAATTAATAAAAATATTTAATAAATTTTTTTTTAATAAAATTTTTTTGGCTTCCCCTGTTATTTTACCCACGCGACGCCACTGCTCAAAGCGCTTATGGGCGGAGCCCAGCACAAACGGCATGAAATCCTGAGGTTGACATTTTTTGCTTTTGAATATAAAACAATGCATTTTTTTGAAAGAAACTTTACAGATGTGTTCCATAGACTCACAGGAATTGTGTAAAATTGCCCAAATAGTGCAAGGAATAGCAATGCATGGGACCTTAAAAGCATCAGTCAATAATTAAAAACTATAGGAACAGTGAGGACAAAAAGGGTGCCTATATATGACCAAAAGCCTGTCTGAATATATGTGTTTCTAGCTGTTTTTTAAAAGAGTTTTCTGAGGGGGCAGTTCACAGGTCCAGGGGGAGAGCATTCCAGAGCCTTGGTGCCGTCACCTCGAAGGCTCAATCACCCCTTGTTTTGAGCCTGGACCTGGGGACCACCAGGTGAAGCGGTTCGCCTCACATGCTATAGATGCTGCTCCATAAGCCCCATGCACTGACATACCCCATGCTAATACTGGCCTCTGCTTTGCAAGTAAGATCAGTCAACCTTGATGATATAATGGGTAATCAAAATGAGGGATGTGTCGGGTTGGAAACAGGAGCGGTGTGTGTGCGTGTGCACTTCCGCACGTGCACGTGGGTGTGTATGTGTGCACAGGCAAGCACATATGAATTTATTCAAGGCTAAGACTAAGGGCCTGCAGTCAGAATCCATAAAAAAAGCATTCAGTAAATCAAGGAAATATGACATAAATCATCCAATACCAGATATTACATATGTATAATATATATATATATATATATATATATATATATATATATATATATATATATATATATATATATATATATATATATATATATTATTTATTTTGAATTTCCATCAGACAAGATGCTTTGGAACATTTATCTGCCAAAGGTTATAAGCATTGACGCAGCAATTATTTTATTGATTATTTTTGTTGATGATTAATCGTGAGACCCCTAACATATATATATATATATATATATATATATATATATATATATATATATATATATATATATATATATATATATATATATATATATATATATATATATATATATATATATATATATATATATATATAATAGCAGCACAACTAGTAAGAGTAGGTAAGGGGTGTAGTATCTACATATTATGTAAACAGGAGTATATGCACGTATGTACAGACAGATTTGGATATATATATATATCCAAATCTGTCTGTACATACATGCATATACTCCTGTTTACATATTACATAATATGTAGATACTACACCCCTTACCTACTCTTACTAGTTATGCTGCTGGCCAGTATGACTTACCGTACTTTATCACTACTGTAGATATTTTTAGAGGGTGTTGATGGTGCTATAATATATATATATATATATATATATATATATATATATATATATATATATATATATATATATATATATATATATATATATATGGTGCTATAATATATATATATATATATATATTATAGCACCATCAACACCCTCTAAAAATATCTACATATATATATAAAATATAATAATAGCAATATTAACAATACTACTAATGATACTACTACTAATAATAATAACAATAATAAGAATACTGATGATGATGATAATAATAATAATAATAATAATAATAATAATAATAATAATAATAATAATAATAATAATAATAATAATAATAATAATAATAATAATAATAATAATAATAATAATAATAATAATAATAATAATAATAATAATAATAATAATAATAATAATAATAATAATAATAATAATAATAATAATAATAATAATAATAATAATAATAATAATAATAATAATAATGAGAACTCACAAATTCAGGAAGTATCGATAATCAAAACACTACATTTCAGGACCTCCTCGAGGCTGTGGTCTTGGTTGCCTCTCGCCACAGCTGGGTTGAACCCGTGACTCTTTGTGATTGCTGTCATGTTTCCCCGTCTCTGAGGGCATTGGCAGTGCATGGATGTGTTATTCATGGCCTCAACATGACTCCTCTGACAATCCTCATCATCTACAGTACCTCCTCACTGTCTCTTCTGTTCTCATCCATATTTTGACTTCAGTCCTTTTTTTCCACCTGACAACCGATAATAATAATAATAATAATAATAATAATAATAATAATAATAATAATAATAATAATAATAATAATAATAATAATAATAATAATAATAATAATAATAATAATAATAATAATAATAATAATAATAATAATAATAATAATAATAATAATAATAATAATAATAATAATAATAATAATAATAATAATAATAATAATAATAATAATAATAATAATAATAATGATGATGATGATGATGATGATGATGATGATGATGATGATGATGATGATGATGATGATGATAATAATAGCGAGAGGGTGGAACACGGTCTCTGACTGAGGGACCAGATGATCTGGCTGGAACCTGTAACACTTCCTCCGGTCCTGGGCCCTGTTTCTTGTACCTGGATAACTGAGTTAGCCGGATAACTTTAACTGGATAACTGGGTTAGCCGGACTTTCCGGTTTCATGTACGTGGATTTTCCAAATCACCATGACAACATATCCAAAAGTTTGAGCCTGGTCGAAAGCAGAGTTCAAGTTCAACTTAGCCTGAACCATCGCCATGCCCCCGCAAAGAAGTGACGGCCCGTTTCCTGAAACTATTCCCACAGTCTACGATCTGCATTATACCATTCTGAATTACGTTCTTGTGCTCCATTCTTCCAGAGGGGGCTTTTGAAATGTAAAATAGACCCAAAATGCTGATACTAAATTCACTTTGTCCTAAATAATGCACGTTATATATACCGTGGCGACGGTGGCGCTCGCTCGTGCGATGTACACATTATGTGGTTATTCTAATTGTAACTGGGATTAAGATGTCTGATGAGATGTGCTGTTTGACGGATTCGAGAAATTGAATGAGCCGTTGACGTCACATTAATGAATGAGGATAAAGAGATAAACTTCATTCATAACAAAGGATATTCTAAACACGGGTCTCTCGTTCATTAATGTATAAACAATGAATTTATCCCATCTGGCACAGTGGTCCAGCGGTAGTGCTCAAGCCTGCCAACCCAGCGACCCGGGTTCAAAACCCGGTCTTTCTAATATGATTTTTTTGAATATAATATTCATGATTATACGCCAAAGTAGCCTGGTTTTAAGTTAAAATATTATAAATCTACATGCATTGAGGATGTCATTCTTTATATAGCTCTCAACGTGCACCAAATTGAATTATTCCTATATTGCAAAAAGAAGGAGACGACTAGGGTCTTGAACCCCGGTCGTCTGTGTGAAAGTCAAAAGAACAACCCGTTAGACCACATTGGAGATAAGTTAAAGATTGACTATACATCAATCAATGGGTAAGAGAGCCGTATCGTAATTCTGTATAACAGTTAACTAATTATTTTCGCTAGCAAGATCTCATTTGATTATTCAATCCAGCAGGCAAGTTTAAAGAAATATAATCTGATTGATTGAGGTAATGAGGGACTTAAAATTAGCCTATAGATAACGCATTTAACTTGTCGGCGAGGCGATTGAGCCGTACTGCAACATGTTAATAAAGTTCTAAATCAATTAATCAATCAATGCCGCTAGAGAATCAGGATTTCTGCGATCGACACCTGCTGTCTTCTCAGCTGAGGCGGGCGCGCGCACTGATCCTGAGAATCAAGTCTGGCTTGAGTTAACGAGACTGAATCCACCTTCTTGAAACAGGAAAATCCCGGCTTCAAACATCGGGTTAACTGAAGCTGGATAATGACATCTTGATCGACTTAGTTGAACCACGTACAAGAAACAGGGCCCTGGTCCTGTGGGACCAGGACTCAGACATTCATATTCACAAGTACCTCCCATTAACAATAACACTCAATCAACATTACCACCCGGTGGGCTGATGCCGATCTGGCATCAGCTCACACACCAACTCATTGTTATTTATTGTCAGTTGTGTTTGTTGTGTTTATTGTCTATTGTCTCCACTTTGTTAGTCTTGTGTTCCCCTGTCTGTGGTTTGTAATTATGTTTAGTCTGGTTGGTTATTTGTTATTGTTTTCCAGTGTACTCTGTGTTCTATTGTTTCTGTCTACCACACCTGTGTCTTGTTTGTAAATTACCCTCTGTGTCTTGTCAATTAGTCTGTGTATATAGTCCTGTCTGTCCTGCCCTGCTGGGCGCGATCATTGTTAAATGTTACCTGTGTGTGTTAGTTGTGTATGTACCTTGTCGTTAAGTAAACTGTTCATCGTCACATTCTGTCTCCGGTCTCATCAATCTCCACTCTGTCATCTGGGTTCATCATGCCAAAGAAGCGTACCAAGCGTAACAGAATGATCGCGCCGAACTTGGACCCGGCAGAGAGGAGAGACGGAGCCAGCTTCGCGCTCGGGATCCTGGGCGCTTCCGTCCTGCGTGCCGACCAGGCGACCGCTCTGGGTCTGGCACCATGGGACGCAGTGGCTGGGCTAGCGGCGCCGATGACATCGGGTGCTTGCGCCGCGGCCACCCCGGTGCTGGATCCCTGGGTGGGGAGTCGCCTGGTCCGCAGGGGAGCGTTGGGAACGGGGCGCGGATCCCGACGCCACAGCCCCAGGGGAAGGGGTTCCCAGGACCGCAGGTCTTCCTCGCCGGCCTGGTCGAGGTCTCCTCCGCCCTGGGAGGTTCCAGAAGACGAGCCACCACCATGGCAGACCTGGAGGACGACGTCGGATTCCGCTGCCGGAGGGACCCCGGTTGGGGGTCCTGCACCGCGTTCTGTCGCCAGGGAGCCTCCGGTTCGGGGTTCGGCGGGGGGTCTCGCCACCGTGGAGACCCCAGCCCCAGGTAGTGCTCCGGAGTCGACCTTCGAGGGCGGGGTACTGTAACACTTCCTCCGGTCCTGGTCCTGTGGGACCAGGACTCAGACATTCATATTCACAAGTACCTCCCATTAACAATAACACTCAATCAACATTACCACCCGGTGGGCTGATGCCGATCTGGCATCAGCTCACACACCAACTCATTGTTATTTATTGTCAGTTGTGTTTGTTGTGTTTATTGTCTGTTGTCTCCACTTTGTTAGTCTTGTGTTCCCCTGTCTGTGGTTTGTAATTATGTTTAGTCTGGTTGGTTATTTGTTATTGTTTTCCAGTGTACTCTGTGTTCTATTGTTTCTGTCTACCACACCTGTGTCTTGTTTGTAAATTACCCTCTGTGTCTTGTCAATTAGTCTGTGTATATAGTCCTGTCTGTCCTGCCCTGCTGGGCGCGATCATTGTTAAATGTTACCTGTGTGTGTTAGTCGTGTATGTACCTTGTCGTTAAGTAAACTGTTCATCGTCACATTCTGTCTCCGGTCTCATCAATCTCCACTCTGTCATCTGGGTTCATCATGCCAAAGAAGCGTACCAAGCGTAACAGGAACCCCTGGGTGCAATGAGGAGGACCCATGCATAAAGATTAACTCTCTGTAAACTCAATGTTCAAAGGGAAAGGAATAAACTGGAATCGCTGAGGAGACCATTCATCTTTGCTATAGGCTACATTGGTCTTTGCTATAATAAGCTACATTGGTCTTTGCTATAATAAGCTTCATTGGTCTTTGCTATAAGCTACATTGGTATTTGCTATAATAAGCTATTGGTCTTTGTTATAATAAGATACATTGGTCTTTGTTATAATAAGATACATTGGTATTTGTTATAATAAGATACATTGGTCTTTGCTTTAAGCTACATTGGTCTTTGCTATAGGCTAAGCTACATTGGTCTTTGCTATAGGCTACATTGGTGTTTGCTATTAGCTACATTTGGTATTTTCTATAGGATACATTGGTATTTGCTATAGGATACATTGGTCTTTGCTATAAGCTATTTTGGTATTTGCTATTAGCTACATTGGTATTTTCTATAGGATACATTGGTATTTGCTATAGGCTACATTGGTCTGCTATAAGCTGCATTGGTATTTGCTATAGGCTACATTGGTCTTTGCTATAGGCTAACCTACATTGGTCTTTGCTATGCTAAGTTACATTGGTCTTTGATATAGGCTAAGTTACATTGGTCCTTGCTATGCTAAGTTACATTTGTCTTTGATATGGGCTAAGTTACATTGGTATTTGCTATAGGCTAAGCTACATTGGTCATTGCTATAGGCTAAGCTACATTGTTTGTTTTGCTATAGGCTAAACTCGGGGGTGGTCCCAACCTCCCTAAAACAAGCCAGAGTCACACCCCTCATAAAAAAACCATCCCTGAACCCTACCGTCATAGGCAACTACCGTCCTGTCTCTCTTCTCTCCTTCCTTTCTAAAACACTTGAACGTGCTGTATCCAACCAACTTACTGCTTATCTCTTACAGAATGACCTCCTAGACCCTAATCAGTCAGGCTTCAGGACTGGTCACTCCACAGAGACAGCCCTCATTGCGGTCACAGAGGCACTTCACTTAGCAAAAGCGAAAGGCCTCTCCTCTGTCCTGATTCTCTTAGATCTATCTGCAGCCTTCGACACAGTCAACCACCAGATCCTCCTCGGGGCCCTCGTAGGAATGGGAGTGGCTGGCTCTGCGCTGACATGGTTGTCATCATACCTCAATGACCGCTCCTACCAAGTGTCATGGAGAGGGACCCTGTCGGCCACCCGCCCCCTGCGGACGGGTGTCCCCCAGGGCTCGGTTTTAGGACCCCTTCTCCCTCTACACTAAATCACTGGGTAACATTATCACGTCTCATGGCTTCTTCTACCACTGTTATGTCGACGATACTCAACTCTTCCTCTCCTTCCCTCCCTCAGATATCCACGTCTCTGAGCGGATATCGGCCTGTCTGTCCGACATCTCTGCCTGGATGACGACCAACCACCTCAAACTGAACCTAAGCAAAACAGAATTGCTCCACCTGCCGGCCAAATCCTCCCCCCTGACCGACCTTTCCATCACAGTCGAGAATGCAGCTGTGACCGCGTCCCCGACCGCCAAGAACCTTGGTGTTGTCCTCGACGACCAGTTGAACTTCTCTGCTCACATCGCAGCGACAACCAGAACCTGCCGATTCCTCCTGAGCAACGTCAGAAGGATCCGCCCCTTCCTGACAAAAGAAGCCACCCAACTCCTCGTCCAATCAACAGTCATCTCCCGCCTCGACTACTGCAACGCACTGCTTGCTGGCCTCCCGGCCACTGCCACTAAGCCTCTTCAACTCATTCAGAACGCAGCGGCCCGCCTGATCTCAAACCTACCGAAGTCGGCCCATGTCACCCCACTTCTTAGGGACCTGCACTGGCTCCCCATTGCTGCACGAATCCGCTTCAAGGCCCTCGACCTAGCATACCGTGCGGCAAAGGGAACTGCTCCCGCCTACCTCCGGTCAATGGTCTCTAACTACACACCCTCAAGACCCCTACGCTCTGCATCTTCTGGCCGCCTCAGACCTACTCCTATCCAAGCTCCGGGAGGGTCATCAAAGAGAAGTCGCCTATTCTCAATCCTTGCCCCACAATGGTGGAATGAACTACCCACCCCAGTTAGGACAGCCGAAACACGTCCAATCTTTCGCTGTCGACTAAAGACGCACTTCTTCAACCATTATCTGAATTGAAAAAAGAAAAGAAAAGAAAAATTATCTAACCCTAACTAACCATACTGTCATGCACTTGTCCTAATAAACTAACCTACACTGTAGCACTCAACACTTTGATGAACATTGTTACTCAGCTGATAGAGTTGTGCCCTTCCTGATGGCTTGTCGTACAGAACTTGTAAGTCGCTTTGGATAAAAGCGTCAGCTAAATGACTAAATGTAAAATGTAAATGATTGGTATTTGCTATAGGCTAAGCTACATTGTTTTTTGCTATAGGCTAAGCTACATTGCTCTTTGCTATAGGCTAAGCTGCATTGGCCTTTGCCATAGGCTACATTGGTCTTTGATATAGGCTAAGCTACATTGGTATTTACTATAGGCTAAACTACATTGGTCATTGCTATAGGCTAAGCTACATTTTTTGTTTTGCTATAGGCTACATTGGTCTTGCTATAGGCTAAGCTACATTGGTCTTTGTCATAGGCTACATTGGTCTTTGCTAAAGGCTAAGATACATTGATCTTTGCTATAGGCTAAGCTGCATTGCTCTTTGCTATATGCTAAGCTACATTGGTATTTGCTAGAGGCTACATTGGTCTTTGCTATAGGCTACATTGGTCTTTACTATAGGCTACATTTGTCTTTGCTATAGGCTACATTGGTCTTTGCTATAGGCTACATTGGTCTTTACTATAGGCTACATTGGTATTTGCTATAGGCTACATTGGTCTTTGCTATAGGCTACATTGGTCTTTGTTATAATAAGATACATTGGTCTTTGCTATAGGGGGGGGTGGGGGACACTGTACATTGGAATACTGACAAAGCCATACTTGGTAATTTACTGTACAACTGGGTTAGGACATTTGTAGGGGCCAGTTTCGAATTGCAGTCTCCCGTAGGTGTTTTTGAGAGTGTTTTTGAAGGTGGGTAGTGATTCACATTCCTTTACAGCTTTGGGTAGGGCGTTCCACATTGATGTGGCATAATTGCGAAACGTGTTTAGTCCCTTGTTTGAGCCGAATCTGGGTTTAACATGATTTGTGGAGCTCCCTCTGGTGTTGTGATCGTGGTATTCACTGACCTTTGGGAAGTATTTTGACATGTACATGGGTACCTTGGTCATGTAGTGTATCTTGTAGACCAGGCCCATTGCAAGTTGCTGTACTCTGTCGTCTATTCTAAGCCATCCTAGGTTGTCAAAGTGGGCAGGGGTGAGGTGGGTTCTAGGAGTCAGGTCAAGCAGTAGTCTGACTAGTTTGTTTTGAGATGTTTGTCATTTGTTTTTTAGTGCCTTTGAGGTGCTTTGGTACCATGAGGTGCAAGCATAGTTGTAGTACCCTTGAATGAGTGCTCCTGCCAGAGTCTTCAGGGTATTCTTGTTTACCAGAGAGGAGATCCGGTACAAGAATCGAGTTTGTTGGTTAACCTTTTTTATTACATTGGATGCCATTTTGTCACAGGAAAGATTAGCCTCTAGGATGGAACCCAGGTAGGTAATTTCATCTTTCCTTGTGACAATATTGTCACCCACTGTAACTGAGAAGCCGTCTGTCTTGCTGAGTTTGTTATTTGAACCGAAGAGAATGGACTCTGTTTTGCCCATGTGTAATGATAGTTTGTTGTCGGCGAGCCATATGCAGATTTTGCCTAGTTCCGAGCTGAGGGCTTTTTCAACCTGTAACTTGTTCTTGTCAGAGACCAGCAGGGCTGAGTCGTCCGCAAACAGGAACAAGTTGCAGTCACAAGCTGACGACATGTCATTTGCATAAATTAGGTATAGTAGCAGTCCTAGTATGCTTCCTTGTGGAACACCACAGCTCACTGTGAGGGGGGGGGGGGGGTAGGGTACCGTTTACCTCCACCATCTGTTCTCTCCCCTCCAGGTAGGATTGTATCCAGCTCACTGATAGACTATCAAAACTAGGGGTGTAACGGTACACGGATACGTACTGTACCGCGTCAATGTGGTCCTCCGGTACAGTACGGGCTGTGCACCGTACGATTGCAACGGTGCGGAACCTTTTTTTGCGGAACTTAAATCCCCCCGGCCCCACGTAATTTATCAACAACACTGCGGTCTGCTGTGAGCATTATAAAACAAACGTGTGTTTAACCGACCGTGAATTAAAGTGTCAATGCTGTTTGTCATTTTAACAGCAGATACTTTCTTAAATGCCATCCTCCCGACAGAGCGGTGTTGACGGGGAGCTCTGATGGGTTCGCTTGGTGGTGTTATTAGCATTGAACAGCTAACCGAAAGCTAGCATTAACTAACGTTAAAGGTTTAGCCATAACGTTACCTTGGCTAAAGTTGGGGCTATTCATAATCCAGCAATAATGGCTGCAGACCTGCAAGCAAAGTACAGCAAGTTGGGAAAGGAGTATTCCAACGTAAATCACATTTTCACCAGTAAAGTTACAGTATTTCCATCTCCCGGTAGCTCATGCTAGCTAACCTAGCTCACGTTAATGTAGTCACTGATCGACCACCTCACGTACACAATTAATGACATGTTGCGGACAGCCATATCGGTGACAATGTTTAGCTTTTAGTGCCAAATGATAAGAGTCTGAGGCGGAGTCTCAAAAGAGAATGTTGAATATTTATTGTGCAAAAATCACAGCAGATCCTCTGTGCTACTTCAACGGAGCCTTCTGGAAGCAAGTGCAGCAACGAATAATGTCCGTGTGGATCATTGGAGTAGGGTATATCTGCAGTGCTGCAGCCCCATACTCATTGTATATATTTGTATTAGTATCATTAATCAATCACCTGTTGTTGAATAAATACCACTACTTTCTAGTTATTACTAAAAAACAGTATATATAAAACAGTAGCTGTATTAAACACAAAAAAAACGTATAATTTATATAATTTAAAAATGTTTATTGAATTTTTTTAATGTATGCACTGGTATCGCCCCCCCCCCCCCCCCCCCCCCCCACCCCCACACTGTACCGAAAAAAATTACAGAACCGCGACTTCAAAACCGAGGTACGTACCGAACCGTGGATTTTGTGTACCGTTACACCCCTAATCAAAACCAATTGCTTTTAGCTTGTCAATCAGAATGGTGTGATTGACAGTGTCGAAGGCCTTTTGTAGGTCCAGCATGACCATGCTGCAGTATTTGCCCGCGTCCACCTCTTGTTTGATGTGGTCGTTCAAATAGAGAAGGCATGTGTCAGTGGAGTGGGATGTTCTGAAACCAGATTGGAATTCGTAGATTAGATTTTTTTACGCGAGGTACTTTTCGACCTGTTCGTATACTATTTTTTCCATGACTTTCGAGATGGATGTAAAAATAGAAACAGGGCGGTAGTTGCCTGGGTCTATTGTGCTGCCCTTTTTGTGCAGGGGTGTTACTCTCGCAATTTTGAAGTCCTTGGGGACGTGTCCCTGTTTTATGGAGAGGTTTATTATGTGTGTGATGACTGGGGTGATGGCGGCTGCTGAGTCTCTGAGGAATTTGGAGGGGATGTTGTCATGGCCAGTGGCCTTGTTCGGTTGGAGGGCGCAGTTTTTTAAGTACCTCATCTGTAGTTACCATTTCCAGTTTGAAGTTGTCTTTGTGGACGCCTAGGTTCTTACCTCGAACTTTCGATAACTTTGCTATAGGCTAAGCTACATTGCTATTTGCTATAGGCTAAGCTACATTGGTATTTGCTATAGGCTACATTGGGCTTTGCTATAGGCTAAGCTACATTGGTCTTTGCTATAGGCTACATTGGTCTTTGCTATAGGCTAAGCTATATTGGTCTTTGCTATAGGCTACATTGGTCTTTACTATAGGCTACATTGGTATTTGCTATAGGCTACATTGGTCTTTGCTATAGGCTAAGCTTCATTGGTCTTTGCTATAGGCTACATTGGTCTTTTCTATATGCTAAGCTACATTGGTCTTTGCTATATGCTACATTGGCGTTTGCTATAGGCTAAGCTATATTGGTCTTTGCTATAGGCTAAGCTACATTGGTATTTGCTATAGGCTAAATTGGTCTTTGCTATAGGCTAAGCTACATTGGTCTTTGATATAGGCTAAGCTACATTGGTCTTTACTATAGGCCATGGGTAGGCAACCCTAGGCACACGTGCCTGCATGCGTGTAGCTTTATGCCAAGCAAGCAGTGCAAAAATTTACCGTAGTGGCATGCAGTAATGCGCCTTTCATTTTCGCGGAAATAGGCTGTCTATTGCCATTCTCTTTGACAAACTCTAACCTTAACCAGCTCCTTAACAGCGCCTAAACTTAACCGTTCTAACCTTAACCAACTCCGAAACAATGCCTAACCTTAACCTTAACCATAGAAATTATATTGCCATTCTCTTTGACAAACTCTAACCTTAACCAGCTCCTTAACAGCGCCTAAACTTAACCGTTCTAACCTTAACCAACTCCGAAACAATGCCTAACCTTAATCGGCGAAAGAATACACGTTAAAAAAAAATCACGTTAAAAAATATTTTCGATGGGATTCGAACTCGCCAGCAAACAAGCCATAGGATCCACAGCCATGTGTCCTAGCCAATTGAGCTATTTGTTGGATACTGAATAAGGGGCGGTGACTTATATATATTGAGCTCCGCTCGTGTCGCATGCGCGGGCACCTCGCGCGAGCACGCCGGCGCACGCACGCACCTGAGCGAGCACGCCGCCGCCGGTGCACGCACGGTAGCATTTGTCTGAAAAGAAGGGCGCTTTACCGCACTAGCGTGCGGTGACGAATGCGGAAGCATTTTTGCACTGCTTGCTTGGCATTAACGTACAGGCTGCCTGCATAGGCACGCGGGGGCATTTTCATAGGCACAGGGGGCAGCATTAAAACAAATAAAAAATAAAAAAATAAGTATAATTTTTTTTCTTCTTTTTTGCTTTGAAATATTATAGTGAAATATTTTGCACTGTTGTCACATTTATCTTGTTGAAATCCTCCCACAGGTTCTTTTTACTACCACATATTTAATTGAGACCCTTTATTTGTTTATTATTTCAATTTAGCTGGAAATACATTGCTACATCATTCAGTAACATTTGCAGAGCCTTATAACAAAAACATTGACCAGTGGGATTAATCAACAAATTGTATTATTTATTTTTCTATTTCATTGAACATTGCACATGTTAAAAGCCATTTTTTTACTCAAAATGTGAGTATTACCAAGTCAACTTGTGTTCTTGTGACAATAACATAGTTTTATTAGGTTGAAATAATGTGGTTGTGTACTTATTTTTCTGTTAACTTATTATGGATTGAAAACTGAAAACTATAATGCACAGTAACTGAACTCAATATTTTAAAGTTCTGGTAACTTATTATTTTTTTTTTTTTTACAGTGTAGTCTTGCGATCAATCAAAACGTATTTACACGATATACCTCACATTCACCCTCCATTCACATCCTGGTGTTCTCCTGGTGTTCTACATTAGGCCTGTAGGTGGAGCTATGACAGCACACGTACAGTACACACACCGATGGTGTGTGATGTGTCCAAAAATGAATGGGCAAATGTGAGTGAAATGGTCGCACTGTATGCAGCTGTTTGTCTGCATTGCACCCCCCCCCCCAACTCAGATTTAGGGTTGATACAACCATCATAATAATATTGTTAATAATAACAATAACAATAATGATGTAATAATGTAAAAATCATCATTAAAAATACCTGATTATGAGAAGAAAAAAATTACGATGCATGGAATATTGTTGAGGCACACTAGTTACAACTATATTTCAAACAGGCACTCCATGTCAAAAAGGTTGCTGACCCCTGCTATAGGCTAAGCTACATTGGTATTTACTATAGGCTAAGCTAAATTGGTCTTTACTATAGGCTAAGCTACATTGGTCTTTACTATAGGCTAAGCTGCATTGGTCTTTTCTATAGGCTAAGCTACATTGGTCTTTGCTATAGGCTACATTGGTCTTTACTATAGGCTACATTGGTCTTTACTATAGGTTACATGAGAATGAATACTTCTGGATGGCTTAGAGTAGACGACAGAGTACAGCAACTTGCAATGGGCCTGGTCTACAAGATACACTACACGACCAAGGTACCCATGTACATGACTAAATACTTCCCAAAGGTCAGTGAATACCACGATCACAACACCAGAGGGAGCTCCACAAATCATGTTAAACCCAGATTCGGCTCAAACAAGGGACTAAACACGTTTCGCAATTATGCCACATCAATGTGGAACGCCCTACCCAAAGCTGTAAAGGAATGTGAATCACTACCCACTTTCAAAAACACTCTCAAAAAACACCTAAGGGAGACTGCTACTCGAAACTGGCCCCTGTAAATGTCCGAACACAACCCCCGCCAATGTACAGTAAATTACCAAGTAAGGTCTTGTCAATAATCCAATGTACAGTGTTGTTTGTACAGTTGTACAGTGTCCCCCACCCACCCCTCCTACCCACCCCCCCCCCCACCCACCCAACCACCTCCAATGTACAGTCCAATGTACAGTCCCATAATCCAATGTATAGTGTTGTTTGTACAGTTATACAGTGTCCCCCACCCACCCCTCCTACCCAACCCCCCCCCCCCACTCCTACCCAACACCCCCCCCCCCCCCCCCCACTCCTACCCCCCCCCCCCCCCCCCCCCCCCCAACCACCTCCAATGTACAGTCCCACCCCCACCTACTCAATCCAATGTACAGTTTCTACGCCTAATGTATATACTCTTTTCTTTCTGGACTCTTTTTGTATCACAAATACAGTACTGTAATTGCAAATCTGGTATGTCATAAATGTATAGATGTAGCAGTACTGTCTATCTGTATGTCATGTATGTCATATATGTTACGATGAATTGGAAATGGGGGACCCTGGTGGAAACAAGACGAAAGTCTTTCTCTGGTCTGCATCCCCTTAACAATTGTGTGTATTGAGCTGTACTGCACTGTACCCATTCTGCAATCTGTTAATAAAGTTTTCATTCATTCATTCATTCATTCTTTCCTGTATCTGTGAATTAATTGAACATTGAGCTTGTCTGCTGCAGCTCAGCACCACGCTGTCAGACCGGCTCGCCCACCCACCGCTCTATTTCCAGATGATCAAACCCTGGTCTCAAATTAACCCGGGTCAATTTCATCCACTGAGCTATGAAGGGAGGAAATTAAATCTATCGATTTGGTTATTGAGCCATAGACCAGCTCCGGTATATGAGACGCCACGCCTCTGCGTATGAGAGATGCTTTTACGGTTCTCGTCTGACCGACGCTGTGGGCAGCAGGACGGGAGGGATTTGATTTATTTAATTTCTTTCAAAATCTGGTGATAAAAGTCTGCTGTTGAACGACTGAACAAATGGAACACAATCGAAATAATATTTCATCGCCCCCCCGCGTTGACGTCTCCCTCTCGACTAATGAATAGTCCATCATCTCAAGTTCCGACACTCAGACCAAAGTTATTTGGCGGAACTCAGTGGTTATAGGAATCCGATTAAATCAGTTAAATAAATTAAAAGCGATTTGAGCCCCAGTCAGCACGGCTGTCTGGACTGTTGAGATGTACTGTACTTTACTGTGGGGAGTGGCTGGAAGACTCCACCTCTGGCTCACAGGGTCTAGAGGTGGGGGTGGGGGGGGGGGGGGGTGTCTGAGTGGCGGCGGGGGAGGGGTATCCTAACTTCATACAGGCCTCAATTTGAACGTTTAACCTGTTAAGCTGTAGGGCCCCCCAACAGACCGTATTAATTCATGTTGTGTTTCTTTTTTCAAATGTAGCCAAGAGTAAAGACCCTAACCCCGTCAAAACAGAAGTCAAAGTGTATATTTTCAGCACTACATTTGTTTACAGATGATTAAAAAAAAATGCTAAAATAAGAATAATGTGAATTATCTGTGCATTTTATCGGAAAAACGCAAGGAAATGACTAAATCCAGATTTAACACTGACATTGGAAAGAGGAGATTTGGCCCTATCCATATGTATGACTTGGCCATAATAACGTCATTTATACGCCTGATATTCTATAGTATATTATATATTCAAATGGGTTATAATTCAGTACTGTATCTACAAATTGTTCTGTTTAATCATCTTCCCTTTATTCCTTTGCTTAGATTTTGAACACCCACAATTTTAACATGGTGTTATTCACTGTCAAAGATGGAAAGAAAAATTATGATTTATATTCTCCTTTGTTTCATTACGATTTACTCAAGCATAGTAACAGACACAATATTTCTGACACTGGGAATACATTCCCTGAGGTCCATAGATGTTCCTAGAACATGCAAATTTACCTTGTAGAAGTGGAGCAATCTTCCATTTACTTGGGCATGTACTTTTAGGCGGATTTTCTGAAAATAGGGCTACAGCTTAACAGGCTAAGATGCGTGCGACTTCACGCCGCGCTAAAACCCCGGGGCGGCCTCTGTCCCTCTCCGTATTCCTTTAGACATGGATTAATTGTGAGTGTGTGGGCGGGGGGGCATTTTAATGGGAAATGTCTTCTTTCGACGGCGAGGAATCTGAACTCCTCTCTCAGAACATCTTCGGGGTGAATTATTCACTGTGGATCGGAGAGCGGTGGAAATTTGGATAAATTATACGCAGTAGTGTGGGAGGTTTGTACACACGTGTGTGTGTGTGTGTGTGTGTGTGTGTGTGTGTGTGTGTGTGTGTGTGTGTGTGTGTGTGTGTGTGTGTGTGTGTGTGTGTGTGTGTGTGTGTGTGTGTGTGTGTGTGTGTGTGTGTGTGTGTGTGTGTGTGTGTGTCTGTCTAAGGGCTGTTTCTGAAATTACTTCACCTCTCCCCCCCTCAACCCAAACTCCGATAACGGCTGAAAATGTACATAAACACTGGAAACCTTTTTAAGCGCACGGTCTCCTGTTCAGCAGTGCGGTACACTGTAGAAAATGTATGTTTTTTTTCACAGGAAATTCACTGTATTATTTTACAGATTACTTTTGTTTTTCTACTTTAACCCTTTCACTGCCGCACTTTTTAGTTTAGTTTAGTTTAGTTTAGTTTATTTGACAATTATTAAAATACATTACATGTTACAACAAGTCATGCATCCTAAAATTATCAAGGATAGCACAAAAAAGTCACAGACTTATTTCCATTGTGGTGATTCACTAACACTAGGAAAATAGTTACTAAAATATTTGGGGGCCCTGTTATTTATTATTTTGTGTACCATGTTGAGCCTAAACTGGGCTACTCTGGCCTAAACTGGTAGCCAGTTGAGCTCCTGAAAATGTCTCCTCCCAACATGATCACTACCACACCGGTTAACCCTTTCACTGCCACACAACAGCCGGTTAACCGTCGGTTGTGTGAAAGTAAAGGGTTAACCTTCTGTCGTGTGGCAGTGAAAGGGTTAAGTGTAAATGCCGTAAAATACAGTAAATTACCATTTATCAAAATATTAACCATTAAATAAAGGTTGTAATCTGTAAATGTATTTGATTTTACTGTAATTAAAGTAATAGTAAGTATTTGGCAACCATTGATGCCAGACATTTACCGTTTTTGTGCAGCTTTTTTTCTTACAGTGTAGCTACTAGGATACATACAGAGATCAGAGCCCGCTGCTCCTCGAGGTGTGTGTATTATTATTATTATTATTATTATTATTATTATTATTATTATTATTATTATTATTATTATTATTATTATTATTATTATTATTATTATTATTATTATTATTATTATTATTATTATTATTATTATTATTATTATTATTATTATTATTATTATTATTATTATTATTATTATTATTATTATTATTATTATTATTATTATTATTATTATTATTATTATTATTATTATTATTATTATTATTATTATTATTATTATTATTATTATTATTATTATTATTATTATTATTATTATTATTATTATTATTATTATTATTATTATTATTATTATTATTATTATTATTATTATTATTATTATTATTATTATTATTATTATTATTATTATTATTATTATTATTATTATTATTATTATTATTATTATTATTATTGCTGTATTGTGTTGTCTCTTGTTGTAAAAAAAATAAAGAGTTAAACCAGGAGAAGGCATTCCCATACCATCAACTCGCTCTGTCACATTAGTCGAAAACGGACACCGGGAATGTTTCCACCTTTGCGTCTAGTTAGAGTATCCTACGGTAAATGGCTGCATTTATATAGAGTTTTTTTATCCAAAGCACTTTACAACTTGTTCCTCACATTTTACCCATTCACTCACACATTCAACCATGCAAGGTGCCAACCTGCACATCGGGAGAAATTAGGGGTTAAGTGTCTTGCTCAAGGACACTTCGACACACATGCTGCCCGGGAGGAGCGGGAATCAAACCGGGAACCTCCGGATGGTGGCGGGGGTGGGGGTCGGCGAAGGAGGGGAGTGCGATGTCCAATTGGAATTGGTCTATCGCGTCGTTCCATTGGGAAAATGTTGCGAATATTTAGACAATCACGAGATAAGATGAAAACAATTTAAAAGAAAAAACGGTGTGTGTGTTGTTGCGAGTGGATATGTCACTCTTGAGTGTGTGTTTGGTTGTGCAGGCAGGGTGTGGAAGTCATTAGCCTGCAGTGTGCAGTAGGAGCGTGGAAGATATCTAGACGCATCGACTTGGCAGCCCCAGCCTGACAGGTGGAGGGAGGCGTATGGAAAACAACCAGCTCACTCATCAAAGAAAAGCCCATTATTCACTGTCCTCGCTCCACAACGGTGGAACCAACTTCCCACCACAGTCAGGACAGATGCAACCAGACCAATTTTCTGTCGTCGACTAAAAACACACTTCTTCAATCAATATCTGACTTGTCGTACAGAACTTGTAAATCGCTTTGGATTTTCAGCTAAATGACTAAATGTAAAAATGTAAAACCAGTGTTCTGTTAATGGCGGGGAGGAGGGGCTTGGGGAGGAGGGGCTTGGATATGTTGTCACAGGGAACCGAGGGAACATTCTTCCCCCCTCAATACACATTCTGCTGATGATCCCTAAACGGTGACCCATGCCAAATTTACGGTGCCGCTAATTGCTGCTATTTGACGTCCTAATCAATGAGCCGCGGCCAGATCATAATCTGAAGAGCGGGGGGCTCCCGACGCGAAGCAGGCCATTAGAAGCTACAGCCGCCGGCATCGGTACGCCGACGCCACGCGGACCCTGTGGCATCTGCAGAGGATGTGTACATCATTTAACCTAACCCCCCCCCTCCAGGGTTAAGGGAGGGTAGGGGGTTCAGTGTTTTCCCTATGGCTTAAATTTTATAGAAACACCATGACAGGGGTGGCAGGAGGAATCGCCGGAGTTCAGTATTCATATATTCAATGTATAATTCAGGTTGACGTTTCTGCCTGTCAGGTTAGCCTTGTGGAATTTTCATGAGCTGGAACTCCGGAACCCGGTTCTGTGTGGGTCGGTTGTCCTCTCGGTTCGTAGGGTTAAAGGTCACTATGTGTGATACGTGGTTTGGATATAGTGAAAATACAGATGTGCTGCGAACATGTGAAAATAAATTGAGCTATGTGGATGTCAGTTGCACGCCCCTCAGTATTTTTACTTTATAGAGACAGTAGGAAGGCTGAGAGGGAGACATAGTAGGGGAGACACAGGAGAGAAGGTTCTTTATAGAGACAGTAGGAAGGCTGATAGGGAGACAGAGTAGGGGAGACACAGGAGAGAAGGTTCTTTATAGAGACAGTAGGAAGGCTGATAGGGAGACAGCGTAGGGGAGACACAGGAGAGAAGGTTCTTTATTGAGACAGTAGGAAGGCTGATAGGGAGACAGAGTAGGGGAGACACAGGAGAGAAGGTTCTTTATAGAGACAGTAGGAATGCTGAAAGGGAGACAGAGTAGGAGAGACGGTTCTTTATTGAGACAGTAGGGAGGCTGAGAGGGAGACTGAGTAGAGACACAGGAGATATGGTTCTTTATTGAGACAGTAGGAAGGCTGAGAGGGAGACAGAGTATGAGAGACACAGGAGAGACAGTTCTTTATTGAGACAGTAGGAAGGCTGAGAGGGAGAAAGAATAGAGGAGACACAGGAGAGAAGGTTCTTTATTGAGACAGTAGGAAGGCTGAGAGGGAAACTGAGTAGGTGAGAAGGTTCTTTATTGAGACAGTAGGAAGGCTGAGAGGGAGACTGAGTAGAGGATACACAGGAGAGAAGGTTATTTATTGAGACAGTAGGAAGGCTGAGAGGGAGACAGAGTAGAGGAGACACAGGAGGGAAGGTTCTTTATTGAGACAGTAGGAAGGCTGAGAGGGAGACAGAATAGAGGAGACACGCGAGAGAAGGTTCTTTATTGAGACAGTAGGAAGGCTGAGAGGGAGACAGAATAGAGGAGACACGGGAGGGAAGGTTCTTTATTGAGACAGTAGGAAGGCTGAGAGGGAGACTGAGTAGAGGAGACACGGGAGAGAAGGTTCTTTATTGAGACAGTAGGAAGGCTGAGAGGGAGACAGAATAGAGGAGACACAGGAGAGAAGGTTCATTATTGAGACAGTAGGAAGGCTGAGAGGGAGACAGAATAGAGGAGACACGCGAGAGAAGGTTCTTTATTGAGACAGTAGGAAGGCTGAGAGGGAGACAGAATAGAGGAGACACGGGAGGGAAGGTTCTTTATTGAGACAGTAGGAAGGCTGAGAGGGAGACTGAGTAGAGGAGACACGGGAGAGAAGGTTCTTTATTGAGACAGTAGGAAGGCTGAGAGGGAGACAGAATAGAGGAGACACAGGAGAGAAGGTTCTTTATAGAGACATTAGGAAGGCTGAGAGGGAGACTGAGTAGAGGAGACACAGGAGAGAAGGTTCTTTATTGAGACAGTAGGAAGGCTGAGATGAGACAGAGTAGGGGAGACACAGGTGAGAAGGTTCTTTATTGAGACAGTAGGAAGGCTGAGAGGGAGACTGAGTAGAGGAGACACAGGAGAGAAGGTTCTTTATTGAGACAGTAGGAAGGCTGAGAGGGAGACTGAGTAGGGGAGACGCAGGAGAGAAGGTTCTTTATAGAGACAGTAGGAAGGCTGAGAGGGAGACAGAGTAGAGGAGACACAGAAGAGAAGGTTCTTTATTGAGACAGTAAGAAGGCTGAGTGAAGGCGGTTAGGTGGCCGAGCGGAGATTGCGTTCGTCACCAACCCCGGAGCTGTGAGCTGGATTCGCCTGTTCGAATCCAGCTCACAGCTCCGGGGTTGTCACCAGCTTGGCTGGCCGTCTGCACTAATAAAATTGGCTGTATTAGAGGGTGGGAGAAGCTGGCGGGGTGGGTCCGGGTTGTTGTAAACAGCGACTCCTACAGTTCGGTCGGGGCGCCTGCTAAGCGCGGATAGGACTTGAGGGGGATAGTGTGGTCCTCCCACACGCTACGCCCTCTCGATGAGAATCCGCGCTGCCAGGTGAAAAGAAGCGGTGATTGGCTGGACGTGTGTCGGAGGAAGCACGTGGTAGCCTCCACTCTCAAAGATGATCTGACTGTGGGGGGTAAGTGCGCAGCGACCAGGAAGGGACTGGGAATTGGCATATGCCTAACATTGGGATGGGATAAAATCGGAGGAAAATGGAGGGGGAAAAAGACAAAAAAAAAAAAAAAAAGAAGGCTGAGAGGGAGACAGAATAGAGGAGACACAGGAGAGAATGTTCTTTATTGAGACAGTAGGAAGGCTGAGAGGGAGACGGAATAGAGGAGACACAGGAGAGAAGGTTCTTTATAGAGACATTAGGAAGGCTGAGAGGGAGACAGAGTAGAGGAGACACAGGAGAGAAGGTTCTTTATTGAGACAGTAGGAAGGCTGAGAGGGAGACAGAATAGAGGAGACACAGGAGAGAAGGTTCTTTATTGAGACAGTAGGAAGGCTGAGAGGGAGACAGAATAGAGGAGACATGGGAGAGAAGGTTCTTTATTGAGACAGTAGGAAGGCTGAGAGGGAGACAGAATAGAGGAGACACAGGAGAGAAGGTTCTTTATAGAGACATTAGGAAGGCTGAGAGGGAGACAGAGTAGAGGGGACAGGAGAAAAGGTTCTTTTTTGAGACAGTAGGAAGGCTGAGAGGGAGACACAGGAAAGAAGGTTCTTTATTGAGACAGTAGGAAGGCTGAGAGGAGACATAGTAGAGGAGACACAGGAGAGAAGGTTCTTTATTGAGACAGTAGGAATGCTGAGAGGGAGACATAGTAGGGGAGACACAGGAGAAAATGTTCTTTATTGAGACAGTAGGAAGGCTGAGAGGGAGACAGAGTAAAGGAGACACAGGAGAGAAGGGTTCTTTATAGAGACAGTAGGAAGGCTGAGAGAGACAGAATAGGGGAGACACTGGAGATACAGTTCTTTATAGAGACAGTCTGAAGGCTGAGCGGGAGACAGAGTAGGGGAGACACAGCAGAGAGGGTTCTTTATTGAGACAGTAGGAAGGGTGAGAGGGAGACAGAATAGAGGAGACACAGGCGAGAAGGTTCTGGGATTAGAACCCAGGCCAGTAGGGGTACATGTGGTTCCAGAGGCGGGGGCACCTAAACTCTTCAGGACATGCCCTCCTCTACTATCACAATAACCTGCAGTTTTTGGATGAAATCTTAAGCAGTACAACCTGTTTCACTCATAAATCTCCGAAGGCGCCATAATCAAATCGCGACCTCCTGATGCTATCCATTTATGTGACAATTATTGTTGTTGTGAGAAGCAGTTGGCTAAAACATGGCCATTGACCTGTCCTGAAATGTCCCATTAATCAGGGAGTTTGCCCCCCACCCCCCAACACACACACACGCACGCACGCAAGCACGCACGCACGCACGCACGCACGCACGCACGTATGGGGGTTGAAACGTTTCAGGGTACGCAGACCAAAACGCATGCAAACGCATGCGATCTGACATCAAACGTTTGACGCTCGCCTGCAATCTACATCGACTCAGAATGGACACACACGCGCACACACACTACACGCATATGTAGTGCTGGCGTCGGTTGGTTCGTATTTCTAGGTGTGCACACGACTTGCGCGGACGCGTGCGTGTGCTGTGCGTGTGCTGTGCGTGTGCTGTGCGTTACGCGTGTGTGCTCGCGACTTGCGCGTGCGTGTGATGTACGTTACACCTGACCTGACACTTAATAAAATAACTAGGCAGGCGCAGGCGGGCGTGCGTGTGTCGTTCACAGATTGCATTGCAAGCGATTTTACTTGCGCTGCGACAATACACACGCACGCACGCCCGCCTAGAAACAAATTGGAATATAAACAACGTTCCCCTAACATTCCACCAGGGGGCAAATTCATAATGTGAAGGTAATCAGTCTGATGTCACTTTAGTTTCCACCGCGGTCCATCCGTATAGGGATTTATCATTGGGGAAATATATTTTCATTTCAAACCTTTATTTATACTCGTGAAAGCATTGAGGTTTCCCTCATTTACAGTGATGACGAGTTATATAGGCTGTATTGTAATAATTCTGCCTCATGAACACTTTTTCACAAAATGAATTCCCTTCTATAACTAACGTTATTGTAAGCATTTCTGGTTGAAATAAAATTATACTTACTTATTTTATGATAAATTGCGAATTGTTTCATGTTGAGCTATAGATTCGAGACGATTTAGAAATGTTTCTCTCTTCATGTATTCATCCTCTTAGCAGTTGTTGTATTTGAGCTATATATTGTACCCATTCTGCAATCTGTTAACGTTTTCAATCAATCAATCACTCTTATATCGCTACAGTAATTAAGCTGCGGATTGATTGATTGAAAATTGTATGAACAGATTACAGAATGGGTACAATACAGTACGGCTCAATACACATAATTGTTAAGGGGATGCAGAGAAAGAGTTTAGGTCTTGAATACGTACTTATAGTCAACCACTTTACATCTAGCTGACGCTTTTATCCAAAGCGACTTACAAGTTCTGTACAACAAGTCATCAGGAAGGGTACATCTCTATCAGCTGAGTAACAATGTTCATCAAAGTGTTGAGTGCTACAGTGTAGGTTAGTTTATTAGGACAAGTGCATGACAGTAAGGTTTGATTTTCTTTTCACCAGTCTGCATTGTTTCAAATTGTTTAATTGATCTAATATGACAGCCTTTGAATCAGCCAGCATTCTCTGGGTGCAGGTGCACATACTTACGTTATAGTATTTGAGTGACATGGTTAAGTCTAGCTCAATGACTAACTACACAGGGATAGTGATTTAAACATGTATTGTTAAGGGGATGCAGAGAAAGAGTTTAGGTCTTGAATACGTACTTATAGTCAACCACTTTACATCTAGCTGACGCTTTTATCCAAAGCGACTTACAAGTTCTGTACAACAAGTCATCAGGAAGGGTACATCTCTATCAGCTGAGTAACAATGTTCATCAAAGTGTTGAGTGCTACAGTGTAGGTTAGTTTATTAGGACAAGTGCATGACAGTAAGGTTTGATTTTCTTTTCACCAGTCTGCATTGTTTCAAATTGTTTAATTGATCTAATATGACAGCCTTTGAATCAGCCAGCATTCTCTGGGTGCAGGAGCACGTACTTACGTTATAGTATCTGAGTGACATGGTTAAGTCTAGCTCAATGACTAACTACACAGGGATAGTGATTTAAACATGTAGATCATGTACCCAAAATACAAGTTTTATTGTAGCCACAGGAGACAAGACATCCAATGCACTTAAATTAGACCATTATCATATCCAAGAACAAAAGACATTTAACATTTCAATATCCTAGCCATCAATAGAGTATGATCAGATCATTAATTGACATGTTCAAGTCTGATGTGTATCACATGTGGTTGATGAGCTCATCTTTTACTTAGTTTAGCCAAAGATACATAAATGTATACACTCATATCATACTAAACCTGATAACTACAGAGAAATTATGCAAGGCATAATTAATAACAAATCAATTTGCAGAACAATACATTTTTTTGTGAGCTACTGAGATGCTGGTTGTGTGTTGATTCTACTGGTCAAAACGTTTCATTTTTATTTGAAAACTGCTGCTCCGCTGAGAATCACGTTAGAAACTGCCGCTGGTTACGCCGCAATCAAGGTCCCACAGTAGACATCATCTGTCTGTACAGCAGACTCTTCAAATGTGGTAGCTCCTACAGTAGACACAAGGTGAATGAAAACTTTATTTAACAGATTGCAGAATGGGTACAATACAGTACGGCTCAATACACACAATTGTTAAGGGGATGCAGACCAGAGAAAGACGTTTGTCTCGTTTACATCAGGGTCCCCCATTTTCAATTCATAGTGACATACATGACATCAGGACATACAGGTATATAGTACCGTTACATTTGTGACATATACGATATGCAAATATACAGTAGGTCTACTGTTACCCAGATATCCTAACAGAAAATATATACTTATGATGGGGAGGAGACTGTACATTAGGAGGGGGTTCCACTAAAACAGGGGTATAACTTACCCAGGACAGATTTCTGGATTTCTTTTACAAATAATGTTATAGGAATGTTAGAGGTTCTAGAAGGTCCTACTATGACATCACCACCAACGTTCCAGATTGATCGGGCAGACCTAAGGTTCTAGAATGTACTGCCATGACATCACACACGTTCCAGAATGTTCGGGCGGCACTAATTTTCTAGAATGTTCCTAACAATAGGTCTGTGGGTGAATTATGTACCATTACAATCACTACAGTAAGTTTCAAAAGTAAAAGTACAGTACATATTCTATAGGGTGTTCTTGTATTTCAGTGCATTCAACCCTCGATTGACCTGAAGGTTGTTAAAGTGGTCCAGTTATGCTGCTCTGTGTCCCTCAGATTGCTGGTTTACAATGTTAAAGTACTTAATCTTCATCAACAGTTGCTGATATTGCAAATGTCAACAGACCAGGCTATTAATCCATAATGGAGGTACTAGAAGAATATAATGTTAAATTACCATAGATGTATCACAACAACACATGATATTGTTCGCTATTCCAGTTTATATCGTACATCCATTTGTGTAACTGTAAATCCATGTATATTTATTGTGGCTATTTATGTACACTTTAGTTGTGGGTTTTCTTTTCTAATCAGAGTGATCTATCTTGAGAATGTGTTGTATATGCATTTATTTATATTTATATTAAATATAACTTATACTTAGTGTTATAAGAAAAGTTATAAGAAAACGAAAATGTCCTGTACCCATATACTGTGATTTACAGGTATTTTGGTAAATGGCTGTATTTATATAGCGCTTTTATCCAAAGCGCTTTACAATTTGTTTCTCACATCTTACCCATTCACTCACACATTCACACACCGACGGTGGAGGCAACCATGCAAGGTGCCAACCTGCTCATCAGTGTCTTGCTCAAGGACACTTCGACACGCTGCCCGGGAGGAGCGAGAATCAAACCGGGAACCTCCAGATTACCAGACGACTGCTCTACTCCCAAGCCACTGTCGCCCCCTATTATTAGGTCTATTTTATTATTAGGTATTTTTACTTTGGTCTCTATCACTATACATTTATAGTTAGTGTAATCAATCATTTGACCTGATGTACACTAGAATGTGCAGCATACCATTCTCTGATGTCTCACCCCTTTATGGATGAGGATTGTTGGCATATTTACCTGGGTCACAAAATAACCAACATAGCATGTTTACAAAAGAGGTGGATTATTCTGGTTGCAGAATGACAGCTCTCACTTTTTTCCTCATTCTAGTGACTAGTAGTGACACAACTGTCGGGTCTAGCTCGTATACTGCGTTGGACGGTGGACCACTAAACTAAATGTATCAGCAATAGTAATAATCATGGATTATCGTCATAGTTCTTGTAATCTTCAATCAAGTCAACTGTAAGTAATGCGACGTTATCTATAGCTAATGCTTGCATCACCATGGAGGTCTAAGGTAAATGTGTATCTCATGAACATACTTTTCCACTGCATATTGTAACCCTCTCTGTCTGCTTCTAGATGAAATATTTGTGTTATCTTTAAAAAAACAGGTCTATTACCTGCTGTGGTAAATCTCCCGCGGCATAGCCCCTTTCGTGACTGTGAAGCAAGGCTTGCATCACAGTCAGGAAAGGGGCTACCTACGGCCATCGTCAACGAGAGTCATCCACGGTCCGCTTAGCTTGACTGAGTTTTCAAAGGGGCCGTGGTTTAGCGACAGGTCTATTGTATTAGTGTGAACGGCCAGCCAAGCTGGTGACACGCCGGGAGCTGGATTCGAACAGGCGAATCCTAGCATCTCCGGCGTTGGTGACGAACGCAATCTCCGCTACGCCACCTGACCGCCCGTCTGGTCAGCTATTATTAAACATATCAACTACATATTGGAAACGAGGTTCATTAAAGGGCCTGCATTATGTATATTGGGCATATTGCCGGTGGAGACTGAACTATCCTCGTATGTATGCTCTTGGATAAGGCTGGAGAAAATCTGCTTCAGAGAGTGGAATGATGAGCTTGCTAGATTAGCCTTTCTTGAGCAACTTATACACAAAGTTAATAATAGTGTAGGGGAGACCGGGGCACAGTGGATCAGAAATCTTATATTTCAGCATTTTTCCTGGCTTGATGACAGCATGGTTCTGGTCTACTGTGGAATTGATAGCAGAATATGTTCTCTATAAAACATGTCTATCATATCCTGCCAACTGCCAAATATGAGATGCTGAGATGGGGTTGAATGTAAAAATATATTTGATCCACTGTGCCCCAGTAATGTGGATCGCTACCTGGGGCACTGTGAATCAGTCCAGATATTATACATTATTTTTCTGAAACCAGATAACGCATGCAATAGTATGGCACAGATTGATATAATATATAGTTATATTTGGAATAAAAAATTGTTAAATTGAGGAGTTAATATTGCCGTTAGTCAACAAACAAAGCAACATCCTTTTACCGGGGCACAGTGAATCACTTAAGAAACCCGAAATTTTACATTTGATGGTACAAAACGGGGATTACCTTTCAATTCTTCACAAAAGTGCCTGGAAATTAAACACATTTTCAGATATGGATTAACCAGAGGCATACACTGATGACATCATCAAGGCATTCCTGTGTACAAGTTTCTATAAATACTCTGTGCCCCGGTCTCCCCTACATATGTTCAAAAAGACCTGGGGGTCCATATTTGAGAATGATAGGTAAATAAAAGTCAGGATATCTTAGGTCCGATGTATACTCTCTGTACATTTTATAATTATACAGTAGATAGGCCATAGATAACCGTAACATGTAACAACTGATTATATGATCAGGGTGAGTGATGGTACTAGACTGAAATTTTCTTTGTGTTTATTATTTATTTGTTTTTTCTTCCTTTTCTTTTCGGTTTTGTATTTTTTATTGTTATTTACTATTTATTATTATTTCATATAATTATTATATATATATATTTATTTGTTTTTCAGGTTGGTTTTCCTACCCTTCTAGTTTTGAATCACAATGATGTGATGTAGAAAACATAAAAAGATGGTATGAATGATCCATATAGTTTTGTATCATATGATGTGGAAAACATGTAAAAAGAGTGTATGAATAATGGAAAATGCAATAAAAAAAAAGTTTAAATAAATAAAATAAAACAGGGGTATTCAACAAACATTTTAAGAGGTCCAGTTAAGAGAATTTCTTGAAGCAAAGGTCCGAGTTTTGGTAGATTATTTCTCTGTTGTAACAATGCTTCTTGGCAATACATTTTATACCGTTGGAAAGCCTGTTTATTTCCCATTTAAATTGGGCCCCATTTGTAAGGAACATGCATTTGTGGGATGAGCAGCACTGACGAGTATGTGGGTTGCGCCCATGAAGAATTAGCCAAATCTTATTCAAAGTTTATTCTGCTGTTGCTATTGACTCTTGTTTGGTGGATTGGATGATTGCAGTCTATCAGTAACAAGGCAGAAACGATACATAATGGCAATTTTACAATTGATTAATTTAACACACAGCCAGGAGCCTCAGTAGCATGTGGAAGAACCATACACAGCCACAACAGCCGGGCACCTCCTCATGCTGGACACCAGCGTGGTCACACACTACTGTGGGATGGGATTCCACTCCTCAACCAGGATTTGTCGCAACTCTCAAGTCAGCCAATGGTTGTGTTGGTCACCCTAGCACGAATAGCACGCCTAAGCTGATCCCACAAGTGTTCAATTGGGTTGAGGTCAGGACTGTTGGCAGGCCATTCCATTCTCTCTACTGGCAAATTCTGGAGGTAGTCTCTGATAAACCCCGCTCTGTGGGGGCGAGCGTTGTCATCTTGGAGGATGGAGTTCGGTCCCAGACTGTGTTGTGATTTCTATTAACCACTAGATGGCATACCCTTGCATACCCTAACGCCTGAATGCTTTCGACAACGAATGTTTGTTTCTGCGTCTCTGATTGGCCTGCGCGTTTCTGGTCATGCGACATGTGCGCCAATCGTGGGACCGCAAGTTTCTGCACTGGTTAAGCTTAGGCTACGTTTAGACGAGCGTTTTGGGATGGAAGTCTGAACAGAAACCGCAAAAGTCCTCTTGCGGTTTCACTTTTAATTTTGCGTTTAGACAAGCGTTTTGGGGTGGAATTCTCCGTCTAGACGAGGCTGTAACAACTCGAGACAACGGAGCCCCGCTGTCACACGATTGGCGCATATGTCACATGACGTGCTGTGAAGACCCGCCCTACTCTGCCTCTGATTCGCAAAGTGTGGGTGGGGAATGTGATTGGACCAAAGCAGAGTCACTCACAGACAGTGGGTCCAGTCATAATAGTTGTGATAGCCGCGGGACAGATTCTTGTGTCTTTAAAAGTACTGCCAATGTAGCCTTCAAGTGATCTCCGTTGATATAGTCAGACATACTTGCTTTGTTTACGTCTCGGCTACTGGCGCATACCTGCTACCTGTGACGTAAGCAGTACGCGCGACCAGAGCCGTGACAACCCTTTCGTCATCGTTTTAACAGATTTATACGGTTTGACAGTTTAGACGAGAGCGCAAAGGTTTTGCGTTTCTAGGAATTCCACCCTGGAAGGTAGTCTCACTTTTTTGCGGTTTCACCCCGTAAAAACGCCGTTTCCGTATAAACGAAAGGCACATCCGAAAAAATATTTTTGCGGATTCACCTGCTAGCGTTTCCGTCTAAACGGGGCCTTAGGCACTCTTTTGAAGTTGGTTAAGGTTAGAGTTTGTCTTAGAGCATGGCGATAGACGCCTGCCCTTGTCTCCAAGCGGTCTCCCTTTCTCTGTAGTATCCCCACCATGTTGTCATTGTGAAAGTCTGTGTTTGTCCATAAGAAAAGAGAATTACGTATGTAAAGCACTTTGAGATATATAGGCGCTATATAAAACAAATCTATTATTATTATTATTATTATTATTATTATTATTATTATTATTATTATTATTATTATTATTATTATTATTATTATTATTATTATTATTATTATTATTATTATTATTATTATTATTATTATTATTATTATTATTATTATTATTATTATTATTATTATTATTATTATTATTATTATTATTATTATTATTATTATTATTATTATTATTATTATTATTATTATTATCTACCAGGCTACCTAAGCTGCTAGCACACATAGCCTACTGTGTACAGATGGTTTCAAACTGTATTTTAAATTAGAAAGCAAACAAAATAAATGGACAAGAGAAAAAAGAAATCTCAATTTAGGTCGGTATTGTCATTTGGACAAGCAAAGCCATTACTTTAAGTTGCAGGCAAGAAAGACAAGCCTGTCCACTGTCTCTGGTTCTAAAGCTGCCCTGTTGCAATAAGTACATATGGTGACACATGGATGGAGCACTACAGCTTTCACTGGTTCTGAATTACTTACCGGATGTAACGGTTCTCATTAGCGAGACACAGAAGAGTGACTCTGAACTGCTTTTCACCATACATGCTGCAGAAGACACATACATACATACATACATCAGTTGTAGTCAGTTGTAGTCTTCTGGTCACTGAACATCTTGTGTCCAACATAATACATTCAATTTTCTTTCCCAACAATGAATGGAATGCATAGCGAACTATTGAAGTGCTACATTGCGAAATGTAACGTACAGATACAACTAGTACTAGTTGTAGATCTGTACCTCCGTTATGTTTGGCAAACAGGATAATCATTTAGCCAATCGATCTACACTAGGTCAGATTAACACAATTAATTGTTACCCATAGATCCTGACAGAGTATACATATGATGGGGAGGGGACTGTACATTAGAAGGGGGTGGGTGGGTGGGTGGGAGAGAAATATACATAGGGTTGATTGAATGATTGAATGATTGAAAACTTTATTAACAGATTGCACAGTTTTGCTTGTACAGTGTCTTGTAACTTGTTCTTGTACAGTGTGCCCCCACCCACCCCTCCTACCCAACCTCCCCCCCCCCACCCAACCTCCTCCAATGTACAGTTTCTACGTCAAATGTATACTTTTTTTTCTGGACTCTTTTCGTATCACTAACAGTACTGTATTTGCAAATCTGGTATGTCATAAATGTATAGATGTAGCAGTACTGTCTATCTGTATGTCATGTATGTCATATATGTTACGATGAATTGAAAATGGGGGACCCTGAAGTAAACAAGACGAAAGTCTTTCTCTGGTCTGCATCCCCTTAACTAGGGATGCACGATAATTATATATATCAGCAATTATGACGTCATCCCGATAAACTCGATAACGTTATTAATAGCTCCGATAATATAATATATTTTTTGGTAAAAAAATAATGCGGTGTGGGTGAATTGGAATGAAGTGCGTTTGTTTTGACTAAAGGCTCCTCCCGTTTTGTCAGTACTGTGCTACGACTGACAGCGTGTGGTTTAGGAACAGGGCGTTTTACACAAATCCAGCGCTCCCTTTCTTGGCTGTGACGTAGCCACGCAAGTTAACGTTAACAACAAAGATGGCCGCGTCGGTACTCGGAGTTTCAGAGTAAAAAGATCGCTTGCTATTTGTAATAAATGCAATGCAGACTTTCCACAAGGAGGGAAAAGGGCAACAACTTGCAATACATCCAGCCCGACGGGTCATCTGCGGCATCACCACCGCCACGACTGACAAGACAGACCGGCGCATGCAGTTCAGCGTCGCGGAGCATTTAGCCTGCTGGCTACCTAGTGCTAGCTCCACTTCAACCAGCATCGGGAGCTCCAGCAGCTTGTCGATGTGCTAATAGCCTCAGATCGACAAGCTGCTGGAGCCAGCTAATGTTAGCTTGCTGAGGCTATTAGCACATCGACAAGCTGCTGGATCTCCCGATGCTGGTTGAAGTGGAGCTAGGTAGCCAGCAGGCTAAATGCTCCCGACGACATCAACAAGCTGCTGGAGCCAGCTAACGTTAGCTTGACTGGTTACTGGCTAACTAATGAAGCTACTCGTCCCGGGAGATAACGGCGTTGCCTGGCTGGTTGTTGGCTAACTAATGTAGCTACTCGTCCCGTGAGATAACGGCGCTGCCTGGCTGGTTGCCCTTCTGTCAAACTTCTTTAATTTAGCAAACGACTCGTCAATAGGTACAAGCGTGCCTCACCTGCGGTGGTGATGCCGCAGGTGACCCGTTGTTGTGGTGGTGATGTGTCCACTCAAAGCCTCTTTTTCAAGGCTCCGCTTTGAAAAAAGTAGAACAAAAAGCTTTGAGCGTCTTAGGTTGGATGCACCACAAGCTGTTGACGGATTGTGAATTTTCATTTGGAAAAATAAATATGGTCACTTTATCAGTCAAAACTGTTGTCTTGGCTTTTGTTTCTGTTGTCTGGTTAGGTCACATTTAAGTTGGCGTTAAGTTATTGTCCTGGGAAGTCTTTTTATGTATTATTATTGTATTGTGATATGTTTTGTTTCATGTTGGAAAAAAAAATATATATACATTAAAAAAAAATATATACATTAAAAAAAAATTATAATACAATAAATATCGGTTATCGATATCGGTTATCGGCTTGAGGAGCATAAAGTTATCGGTATCGGTGTCAAAAAAGCAATATCGTGCATCCCTACCCTTAACTATTGTATGTATTGAGCTGTACTGTACCCATTCTTATATAGTCAGGTCAGTCAACCAACAAACAAGATTCTCCTCTCTGGTAAACAAGAATACCTTGAAGACTCTTAACAGGAGCACTCGTTCAAGGGTACTACGACTATGCTTGCACCTCATGGTACCAAAGCACCTCAAAGGCCCTAAAACAAGACTACAAACATCACAACAAACTGGTCAGACTACTGCTTGACCTTACTCCTAGAACCCACCTCACCCCTGCCCACTTTGACAACCTAGGATGGCTTAGAGTAGACGACAGAGTACAGCAACTTGCACTGGGCCTGGTCTACAAGATACACTACACCACGATAGCCATGTACATGTCGAAATACTTCCCAAAGGTCAGTGAATACCACGATCACAACACCAGAGGGAGTTCCACAAGTCATGTTCAACCCAGATTCCGCTCAAACAAGGGACTAAACACGTTTCGCAATTATGCAACATCAATGTGGAACGCCCTACCCACAGCCGTAAAAAAAATGTGAATCCCTACCCACATTCAAAACCGCTCTCAAAGAGCACCTACGGGTGGCTGCAATTTGAAACTGGCCCGGTAAATGTCCAAACCCACCCACCCAACCCCCTCCAATGTACAGTTTCTTCACCCTCGAATGTATATATATATTTTGTATGATCTCTCTCATAAACAGTACTGTATATTTGTATCTTGTATGTCATAAATGTCAGGATGAAACTGTACTGTATATCTGTATGTTATAAATGTCTTGATGAATTGAAAATGTGTAAATGATGTAAACAAGACGAAGGTCTTCTTCTGGTCTGCATCCCCTTAACATTTGTGTGTATTGAGCTGTACTGTACCCATTCTGCAATCTGTTAAACATTTTCAATCAATCAATCAAAGGATAATTATCGGGATAAACAGGAGAGAACTGCTCGTTGTTCTGGACGTCTGGCCACCACCAGAGATCTTCATGGCAGCTATTTAGCATCATTTTACAACCGCGTTATGTAGTTAAACATGCCTTGTGTTATTATGATGACTTACCCAGCCATACAATCACAATGTGCTGTGACAACTTCTCCATTTCGTTTCGCCATGATCCACGTTTTCAGCGGTGTTGCACCAGAACGCTGAGAATGGTTCACCTATAGTTGCAAGGTAGAAAATTAGGGCTGTCAGTTTATCGCGTTAATTAGATTAATTAATTACACAGCAAATTATCGCGTTATGAAAATTAACTCAAAATTAATTACAAAAAAAAAAGTTTTTTTTTTTTTTTTTTTTTTTTATAATATTTTTTTTGTATCTCATTCATTCCATAATAATGTAGAATACACATTTACAGACTTTTTAATTTTTTAATATGGTCCATTTGCATGTTCTTGGTATCTGATTCTAGGGAGATCTATCTCAGGGAATGTATTCCCAGTGTCAGAAATACTGTGGGCTAGATCCACAAAGAATGGATTCCCTGGTCTGCATCCCCTTAACAATTGTGTGCCGTACTGTATTGTACCCATTCTGCAATCTGTTAATAACATTTTCATTCAATCAATCAATCTGCGCGGTGATTGATTGAATGAAAATTTTATTTTGAGTAAATTGTAATGAACCAAATGAGAATATCAATAAATTTTTTTGTATCTTTGACTGTGAATAACACCATGCTCAAATTGACCAGACCTGAAAAATCTAAGCAAATTAATAGATGGAAGATGATTAAACAGAAGGTTTTGTAGATACAGTACTGAATTCTGCCATCCGGACACATGCAATTTGAAATATGATTATATAATATAGAATATCAGGCATAAAATGGTTATGCGATTAAAATGCGATTAATTAGATTAATTAATTACAAATCCTGTAATTAATTAGATTAATTTTTTTAATCGCCTGACAGCACTATAGAAAATATTAGCTAACGTTTAGCCAGCTAACATTTAGCGCATAGCCTGACGCCAGTGGTGTATCCATGTACATTAGAGTTGAAATAGCAATATAAAAGAGTGATTCTCAAGTAGATTTACTCACCCGCGCAAAAACAAGACAACAGTCATTCAATGCTGCTTTCGATCCAGATATCTATGGTTGACCCAACCACACACCAAATAGTTATAAGCCTCCATTGGCTAGCCGTGTAGTAGTAGGTCTGGAGGACGAGGTAATTTGTTATGTCAATCGCCTCAACGCCAGGCAAATCGGTCAAGACGCGAGAAAAATCGATTTTCCTCAGCATGTACGGATCATATCCAATATGTTTTGAGATTTTCTGATGATACCTAGTGCGTGTAGGTAGGCTCGTCCAACGTTTTTGCGTATTGACTTTCCATTGTTTTGAATCACTGTTCGGGACTTGACTTCCTGCCCCCGGCGAGTTTCGCGCGTCATCAAAATCACATGACTGCAATCACGTGACTGCAATCAAGCTAGCACACACACGCGTGCAGTACACATGCGTGCAAACACGTGCAACCATACACACGCATGCAAACACGTGCAACCATACACACGCGTGCAAACACGTGCAACCATACACACGCGTGCAAACACGTGCAACCATACACACGCGTGCAAACACGTGCACACATACACATGCGTGCAAACACGTGCACACATACACACGCATGCACACACATGCACACATACACATGCGTGTACACATGTGCACATTGCCTTTTATTTTTTATTTTTTTATATTTATTTATAAAAAAAAATTACTGCAAGAACGAGTATTCGGGGACAGGATATGGTCGATGACAGATTAATTAATTCAGGGACTATCTGGGATGTCATCTCACCTTAAAATATACCTATTATCTTATATCTTAAAATGTTGTTGTATACTGTTCCCCTAAGATTCCACCAGGGGGCAGTGAAGCGTAGGAATACATTGACTGCTATGAATGAATGAATGGATGAATGAATGAATGAATGAATGAATGAAAACTTTATTTAACAGATTGCAGAATGGGTACAGTACGGTTCAATACACACAATTGTTAAGGGGATGCAGACCAGAGAAAGACGTTTGTCTTGTTTACATCAGGGTCCCCCATTTTTCATTTCTACCATCTGTTCTCTCCCCTCCAGGTAGGATTGCATCCAGCTCACTGATAGACTATCAAAACCAATTGCTTTTAGCTTGTCAATCAGAATGGAGTGATTGACAGCAAGAACAAATCTGTGAGTATTCGGGGACAGGATATGGTCGATGACAGATTACTTAATTCAGGGTTTAACATGATTTGTTGAGCTTCCTCTGGTGTTGTGGTCGTGTTATTCACTGACCTTTGTGAAGTATTTTGACATGTACATGGGTACCTTAGTCATATAGTGTATCTTGTAGACCAGGCCCATTGCAAGTTGCTGTACTCTGTCGTCTACTCTAAGCCATCCTAGGTTGTCAAAGTGTGCAGGGGTGAGGTGGGTTCTAGGGGTAAGGTCAAGTAGTAGTCTGACTAGTTTGTTTTGTGATATTTGTAATCTTGTTTTTAGCGCCTTTGAGGTGCTTTGGTACCATGAGGTGCAAGCATAGTCGTAGTACCCTTGAATGAGTGCTCCTGCCAGAGTCTTCAGGGTATTCTTGTTTACCAGAGAGGAGATCCGGTACAAGAATCTAGTTCGTTGGTTGACTTTTTTTAATGCTATGTAAATACATGTTCACAACAAAGAAATGTATTTTGTTTTTAATTCTAAACGAATATGTATATTTCCCCCATGGGCTACAGGTCATATGTATTGTCATTTCACTTCTACATGCTATATAAATAGCCTATTGTTCAATTATGTATTGAATGATTATGCAAGCATTTGAGAGTAGCCACACCATTATACCCCAGCAAAATTATCAAAGGATTAATACTTTTTACGTGGACTTTTGGTACAGGATGGAAAGGGAATTCATCAAGGGCCCATCTAGCTGGATTTTGACAGTTGCTCACATAAAGAAAGGCTGCACCAAGTTCCTGTATTTTAAAATGTAAGGCTGCAATTCGAAACTGGCCACCGTAAATGTCCAAACCCCCCACCCCCACCCCCTCCTAATAGACAGTCTCCTCCCCACCGCATGTATATATTCTCTCCCCGCCGTATATGTATATTTCTCTCCCACCCACCCACCCACTCCTAATGTACAGTCCCCTCCCCATCTATACTCTGTCAGGATCTATGAGTAACAGTACTGTATATTTGAATACCTTATATGTCACAAATGTATCAGTACTAAATACCTATATGTCCCTATGCCATAAATGTCATGTATGTTGAGTATGTCATAAATGTCAATATGAAATGAAAATGGGGGACCCTGATGTAAACAAGACAAACGTCTTTCTCTGGTCTGCATCCCCTTAACAATTGTGTGTATTGAGCCGTACTGTATTGTACCCATTCTGCAATCTGTTAAATAAAGATTTCATTCATTCATTCATTCATTCATTCATTCATTCATTCATTCATTCATTCATTCATTCATTCATCATTCATCCATTCATTCATTCATTCATTCATTCATTCATTCATTCATTCATTCATTCATTCATTCATAGCAGTCAATGTATTCCTACGCTTCACTGCCCCCTGGTGGAATCTTAGGGGAACAGTATACAACGAAATTTCAGGGGAGCTCCCACAGACCGTAGTACAATATATACATACATGAAACACATAACACTGTACATATAACAGAATATTTTAAATAATAAAGTGCATGATGAGCGGTAACATAGTGGTTTATCAAGTCCAGGTAAGTGCATGGTGCACGTGAGGGGACAGTCAATGAGCGTTTAACAGTCTGACTGCTTGGGGGAAAAAGTTGTTCATAAGTCTTCAACTCTGTATGTATGGACCGGTATCTCCTCCCTGAGGGAAGGAGCTGAAAGAGGTGATGTGCTGGATGAGACAGACTGGTCCTTGATAATACACTTGGAGCGGTGGAGGCAGCGGGAGGTGAAGACGGAGGTGATGTTTGTTAGAGGAGTCCCGACGATCGTGCCTGCCGCCTTCACCACCCTCTGTAGAGCCTCTTGCTCTGCCTTTGTGCAGCTGGAGAACCACACAGACTGAGTGAGAGTGGTTTTGAAAGTGGGTAGAGATTCACATTACTTTACAGCTTTGAAGGGAGCTGGATCTTTTAAGAATGTATTAATCATCTACCAAAGTGTGAATAAAAAGATATAGGTATATTTTAAGTAATCTGTCATCGACCATATCCTGTCCCCGAATACTCACAGATTCGTTCTTGCAGCAAAAAAAAAATATAAAAAAAATAAAAAAAATAAAAAAATAAAAAAATAAAAAAGCAATGTGCACGTGTGTGTATGTGTGCACGTGTGTGCACGCGTGTGTATGTGTGCACGTGTGTGTATGTGTGCACATGTATGCACGCGTGTGTATGTGCGTCTGTATGTGTGCACGTGATGAGTGCATGTGTGTGCACGCGGAGCAGTGTGTGCATGCGGTGTGCACGCGGAGCAGTGATGCGGTGAGTGGATCGTTCGTTCGCTGTGCGACCTGTTTCATCCCCCATACACACGCACGCACGCACGCACGCACGCACGCACGCACGCACGCACGCGCGCGCGCACGCACACACACACACACACACACACACACACACACACACACACACTATTATAACTGTGGATATATAGCATCCACTCGAGCTGACAATGATGGCATAGCCAAAAAAAACTTTCTACCAACGTTCCTCTCGCTGTAGAGAGTAGGCACGTTACTGCAGTGCTGCGAAAACAGACACCAGGACTTAATTAGGAACCATCCCTAATGGATCGGTTTGCTAACGTGCATATACCGTTAATGCTTGGGCTTAGAAATTGAGCCTGTAATTGCTCAATCTAAAATAGAGCTTTCTCAAACGTTCTGACATGGCCTTTTCTGTTCATGCTTGTAGTAATAGCCCATTAATCCATTAATACAGTAGTGTGTGTGTCTGTATGGCTGTGTGTCTTATATATTATATATATATATATATATATATATATATATATATATATATATATATATATATATATATATATAGTATATATGTATTGCCCAGGAGCAGCTCATTTTGTATGTGTATAGTTTTAGTTTAAATGCTCCAGACTTCTCCAGAGGCTATTTGTATGGATGAACTAGCTATTTAAATTGGGAGGAAGTAGCCCATTGGTCTCTGTTACTGTGCGGCCAGAGTGTGAGCTATAATTGGTATTTGCAGCAAACCATAAAGATGTTTATCTACTGGTTTTGTTTTAGGCCGTCGGTGCTTGAAATGAGTCGTGCTTGAGAGGAGATCTGTTCAGCCTTTTAACGAACATTTCGCTGATGCGGTCGTTTTGTTTGACGATGATGATGATTATGCCGGGGGTCCCTCGTGGTGACCATGGTTACTGTATGTGTGTGTATTGTGGGGCCTCTCGGTTTTCCTTGCAGCTTTTCTCTACTAGGGTTGTGTTTGAAGCATTGCAACACCATTGATGCCAGGAAGGATGAATTGGATCCTTTTTTTCTCCCGGTTAGCTACTCCATTAATTACAGAGCAAATAACACATATATTTAATCTTTCTTTGTCAACAGGCACAGTTCCTAGTATGTGGAAAACGGCTCATGTATCTCCAGTACATACGAGGGGAGATAGAATTGACCTAAATAACTTCAGACCAATCCCCAAACTGTCCTGTCTAGCAGAAATAATTGGTAGATGACCAACTCAAAGCTTTCCTTTCAAATCCTTCTGTATTAAATCCACACCAATGTGGTTTCAGAGCACATCATGGCACTATCTCAGCTTTACTTACTTTCGTTATAAATTATATAACATTTGTAGATATTGACTGTGAATGGGTCTGTATCGAAAGAGTTATGGAATACAAATATCTTGGCATCTGGCTTGATGAGAGATAAACATTTTAGTACCATATAGATCTTGCCAGTAGATTGCAGGAAAAAAAAATCTTCTTGTACAAGAACAGAACCAGCTTCCCTACGATTATTACTCCTAATTAGTATGACTTCCAAACATTGGGAAATATGCCCATTGAGATAGAAAGATTAAATATAAGCGTTAATCACTCTGTGAACTTAACTCAACATTTTAAAAGCACAATCAGAGTGATTCTTCCTGTTGTGGATGAAAATTCAGAATGTTTCCTTTCAAAAGAGACCAGACTCATGCATGTGCTATAAGTATAATAAATAGCAGATTACTTTGGGTATGCAATTTTCAGACGTTTTCTGACAAATTTGCCCGCCAGTTAAGTAGTTAAAATATAAATTGGTTAAAATAATTTGCCATTCCTGTCATGAATGTCAAAAATGCATAGATCATAACAATCACCGCCTTGGTCAAATGTGTTGTTGGAGGCGCTTAGCTTTTCATAAGAGGTCTGCCCTGCGGTCGTCTTGGTTATTAATGAAGCATTAGCCTGTGTTGAGCCACTGCTACGACAGCTCCACAGCGGCAGTATCGATGGCACCTCCAGGCGAGCGTTTCACCTGTCAGTACTGGTGATGAGCTGATGAGCCGTCTTCACAGGAGGCCTAATGGATTCTAGATGAGATGTGACCTGAGAGAGTTGAAGAGGAAGTGTGTGTGTGTGTGTGTGTGTGTGTGTGTGTGTGTGTGTGTGTGTGTGTGTGTGTGTGTGTGTGTGTGTGTGTGTGTGTGTGTGTGTGTGTGTGTGTGTGTGTGTGTGTGTGTGTAGGTGTGTGTGTGTGTGTGTGTGTGTGTGTGTGTGTGTGTGTGTGTGTGTGTGTGTGTGTGTGTGTGTGTGTGTGTGTGTGCGTGTGTGTGTGTGTGCGTGTGCGGGTGCATGTGCATGTGCGCGTGTCTGTGTGTGTGTCTGTGTCACGGTACCGTTTCTAACCAGCATGCAGCCAGGGGCAATTCGATTTTATTCAAGATGAGCGTCAATTTCACTGCTAGTGACACCCGTAGTAATGTTGTATGTCATATAGTCAACATCCTGTAATGTCATTGTTTTCATGTTGAGATATTGACGTGGCTTGTTTTCTTTACAGTGTAGAACAGTGGTGCTCAACCTTTTTCAAGGACCACAAATACACTTTAAAGGTGCCACATTGGAGTCATTTTCAACAGTAAATAGGACTTTGTGGTTCCATGAACATGGCTTTGAAGTTTTCTTTGCTGAAGATAAACACTCAGATTATGCATTCTAGCAGCCTCTGTACCCCTCTGTTTAGTACCTGATCTCAGTGTCTGTAACGAGCGATCCACAAATACAAATATGATAATTATCTAGCAAATTCAGATCAAACTGTCAAGCTACAGTAGGCGTTGCAGATCAATATGACTCAAGTTAAAGCGGAGTACAGTATCATAATAACTTACCACAAAATTCTTTGTCAGAAACATATTTTAGGTTTAACTTTTGGTAGAAAAAATAAAGTTACAAGCAAGCCGCCATTTTGTACACTTTTCACATGCACACACGTGCATTACAATGACCTTTCTTTGTGTGACATCACACCCATCTGACTGGGTTGTCTTATTTCACAGTATGTAACAGTGTTACAGTAGGCCAACCAGAGACAGTATGTACTGAAAAAGGGAGTTTTCCTAAAATATGGGACCCGCAGACCTCCATTTGATTAGATTTAGTCTCAAGAACTCTGAGAAGAGTTTAGTTAATAATAATAATAATAATAATAATATATTAAATTTATATAGCTATTAATCCACCCGTGGTGAAAATCCGCCTAAAATATATACCTAGGTAAATGGACAAGGGCTATTTGCATATTCTTAGTATCTAGGTATATCTATGGACCTCATGGAATGTATTCACAGTGTCAGAAATATTGTGTCTATTACTACGCTTGCTTAAATTGTGATGAAACAAAGGAGAATATGAATTATGATTTTTCTTTGCATTTTTGACAGTGAATAACACCATGCTAATAATGACCAAACATAAAACAAACTGCCACTGATCTCGTTCAGTACCTTCTTGAGATAATGTGTACAAAAAATCTAAGGAAATTAATAAAGGGAAGATGATTAAACCGAAGGTTCTGTAGATACAGTACTGAATTCTCCAATCCGGACCAATGCAATTTGAAATATTATTATATAATATAGAATAGGAGGCTTATAAATTACCTTATTATAGCCAATTCGCACATTTATAAATATATACATATATTATCTTTCAAATGCCCAAGTTCAATTTGGATTTAGTATCACCAGGCGTGCATAAGGACATAATGATATCTACTGTAATTTACTGTTGTTTTTTTATTTTCACCACAGTGCAACCGTTTTGAAACTAATTTCAGATCAAATTGTTGCTACATGCTAACAATAGGGAGGAGAAACTAACTGTGTTTCAATATTTGTCAAAAACGTTACCTTTTGTGGCTTATTATCGCGAATAATAACAGTTATTGATTATTGATTGATTTGTATTATTTTTTAATTTTTTATTTGATATATTATTAATTGATTGAGCGGCACGGTGGTGTAGTGGTTAACACTGTCGCCTCACAGCAAGAAGGTCCAGGGTTCGATTCCCGCTTGGGGACCAGGTTTCCATGATGCCAGGTACTCAGGTGGGGTATCTCCCAGGCCTTTCTGTGTGGAGTTTGCATGTTCTCCCCGTGCTCGCAAGGGTTTCCCCCCCGATAAGATAAACCCAATGGAAAAACATGCACAACAGATCGCTAACGCTGTGGCGGCGAAGACGGACAGGAGCACTTGGACTCACATTGACGCCCTATCTGCTCCCGGCTGCCCATGGGGGGAAGGACAACGGGATGGGAAAAGTGCTTTACACTTTAACCGCCGCGGACGAGTTTACACGTCATTCCTAGCCATGCTCATTCTGCCGAAGACGCCGTAACTCGTCTTTGATGTCAATATTTAAAAAATCTGTCATCTAAATCATATTTCCTTTCCGGAGCCCTGATATGTACTGGTGAGCTCCACTCAACTGTCTAACGGTTCGAGAGCGCCATCTGGTGGCCGATCGGCAGATCGGCCAAGAGGGAGGGGCGCGCCAAACAGGAAGTGCCCATCCATATGTGCTCCGGGCACTCGCGATCGGTAGCCGGACTCCATCTCAACACACTGGATGATCAATCGCTCGCCCTAACTCAATAAACAATGTTATTTGGACGTATATAGTATTATACAACCTGGAAATGGTTCATCAGGATCAACATCCCATAATCGAAAACGGTCTACTCCACGCTGATCGGCCAACGGCGCGAGGAACATACGGTAAGATTCAGCGTTATTTTCTAATGTATTCCATATAAACTGCTATGATGAACATATGACCCACTCTGGATGAATCATCTAACGCTGCCCACGGAATTATAAACGATCCCCCGCCCATCCGGTCATCATCAGATCATACGTAGATCATTCTAGAAGTACGTCCAGTTGAAATTTTTCATCTCGCGCCGATCGCTACCAAACTGTATTTCATCATCAATATAATGCATTTGGAGCTATAAATCACGTTCTGAAGAAAGCTACAGAAAATGATAAAAACATACTTATACTTTAGACCATATTTTAGTATGAATATGTGAATGAAAAAGTTTAACGTTGCTACACCCTGAACAATACATATAGGACATTGAATGGGCCATAATAATGGCAATGTAGCAATAGAATTTAAAAAGTTATAGCCCTGCAAAGAAGGGGAACTTCTCCATAGACAAATAGAGCTGGCGAGGGATGGTAAATTATGATTTGAACCCATGGCGATCAAAGTGTTAAGAGAGACATTTCATCGGCGACTCAGTGCATTTGTGTGTGTGTTCCTGTGGGTCGCCCATCTCGCGTGTGTGTGTTAAAACTGCATGACAAATAAAGACTTCTAGTCTTCTAGTCTTCTAGTCTTCTAGTCTACTCTATTCATTCAGAACGCTGCACTTTGAACCCCCATAGTATCTGCCAGGAAGTGTAGTTCGGCAAGATTCCAACGCTGAACGACAGCTATAGATGACCTCCACAAAATGGCTGCAAAAAGTCTACAATTCCCATGGTTCACATTTTCCAAAATGGTCGCTGTCTTGGAATAGACTAGAATAGAATAGAATAGAAAATCGAAAACTTAAAACTATCTAATGGCACTTTTAACCTATTGCTAAACTAACGTATTGATGATAATATACATTCTACATGCTTTTGTGACATGTTAGTGATGTTAATACTTGAAAACGCTTGACAAAAAAATCGCAACTTATCCCATTAGGACCCATCGTGACACAGGTGTCACACATACTTTACATGTCCTGGAAATATCCATATAAAGCGTTTTTCTTGATTTTACCTCATGAAGTCCCAAAGGGACACCAGTGGAACATCCTGGTGGGGTCATGTGACAGATCATGTGATGTTGTGCTCCCATAAACCACCTTTCCACAATGATGACTGATGGTGGTGACTAAATTACAGAAGTAGCTAACATTCAAAAGCTAGAGGTTTGTTGCTAAAAGGTAAGATTTGCCCATTTAAGAATTATAATGCTTACATAACATGGTCTGTATGATATATAACCTGTTGTGAACACATTTCTTGAATAAAATGATAAAGAAAACAATTGATAAAAATCACTGTGACACATACGTCACACCGGGCATATCACCTTAAAATGTTCATGAAAATGGGCTGTGACACATATGTCACAATGCGAACAATTATTATGATCTGCTCAGTTAATTTGTCTGATTCAATGATATTTAGTTAATATATTTTATATTGTTCAATTGTTTAAAGCATATTAAAACAAATATCAGTCATATTTCAATGTAGTACCCTGTAGTGCCATGTAGTAGTACCCTGTAGTGCCATGTAGTACCCTGTAGTGCCATGTAGTACCCTGTAGTGCGATGTAGTACCATCATGTAGTACCCTGTAGTGCCATGTAGTACCATGTAGTACCCTGTAGTGCCATGTAGTACCATGTAGTACCCTGTAGTGCCATGTACTGTAGTGCCATGTAGTGCCATGTAGTACCATGTAGTACCCTGTAGTACCATGTAGTACCATGTAGTACCCTGTAGTGCCATGTAGTGCCATGTAGTTTCATGTAGTACCCTGTAGTGCCATGTAGTACCATGTAGTACCCTGTAGTGCCATGTAGTACCATGTAGTACCCTGTAGTGCCATGTAGTACCCTGTAGTGCCATGTAGTACCATGTAGTACCCTGTAGTGCCATGTAGTACCATGTAGTACCCTGTAGTGCCATGTAGTACCCTGTAGTGCCATGTAGTACCATGTAGTACCCTGTAGTGCCATGTAGTACCATGTAGTACCCTGTAGTACCATGTAGTGCCATGTAGTACCATGTAGTACCCTGTAGTGCCATGTAGTGCCATGTAGTACCATGTAGTGCCATGTAGTACCCTGTAGTGCCATGTAGTACCATGTAGTACCCTGTAGTGCCATGTAGTACCCTGTAGTGCCATGTAGTGCCATGTAGTACCCTGTAGTACCATGTAGTACCCTGTAGTATCATGTAGTACCCTGTAGTACCATGCAGTACCATGTAGTACCATGTAGTATCCTGTAGTACCATGTAGTACCATGTAGTACCATGTAGTGCCATGTAGTGCCATGTAGTGCCATGTAGTACCCTGTAGTACCATGTAGTATCCTGTAGTACCATGTAGTGCCATGTAGTACCATTTAGTGCCATGTAGTACCATGTAGTACCCTGTAGTGCCATGTAGTACCATGTAGTACCCTGTAGTGCCATGTAGTACCATGTAGTGCCATGTAGTGCCATGCAGTACCATGTAGTACCATGTAGTACCCTGTAGTGCCATGTAGTGCCATGTAGTACCCTGTAGTGCCATGTAGTACCCTGTAGTGCCATGTAGTAACATGTAGTACCCTGTAGTGCCATGTAGTACCCTGTAGTGCCATGTAGTGCCATGTAGTACCATGTAGTACCCTGTAGTATCATGTAGTACCCTGTAGTACCATGCAGTACCATGTAGTGACATGCAGTACCATGTAGTACCATGTAGTATCCTGTAGTACCATGTAGTACCATGTAGTACCATGTAGTACCCTGTAGTATCATGTAGTACCATGTAGTGCCATGTAGTGCCATGTAGTACCATGTAGTACCATGTAGTATCCTGTAGTACCATGTAGTGCCATGTAGTACCCTGTAGTACCATGTAGTACCATTTAGTGCCATGTAGTACCATGTAGTATCCTGTAGTACCCTGTAGTACCATGTACTGTAGTACCATGTAGTACCATGTAGTATCATGTAGTATCATGTAGTACCATGTAGTACCATGTAGTGCACTACATGGGAATTAGGAATAAGTTTAATGCTTAACGCCCAATGTGACATATATGTAACTTTTCAGATCTTTGCCATTAGGGGGCGCAATTTTGAAAATAAATTCAGAAATGTGTTCTTTGTAGTCTATTTAGTCAGTCTTATGCCCCTCATAATTGTCCTTGAAGTAAAAGAAATGGGTGTGGGTTTTAATGGGATGCAATATTTAAAAAAATATGGATTTATGACCAGTGGAACAGTGATTGATTGATTGATTGATTGAAAACTTTATTAACAGATTGCAGAATGGGTACAGTACAGTACAGCTGATTGATTGATTGATTGATTGAAAACTTTATTAGCAGATTGCAGAATGGGTACAGTACAGTACAGCTCAATACATAGAATTGTTAAGAGATGCAGACCAGAGAAAGACTTTTGTCTTGTTTACATCAGGGTCCCCCATTTTCAATTCATCATAACATATATGACATACACGACATACAGATAGACAGTACTGCTACATCTATACATTTATGACATACCAGATGTGCAAATACAGTACTGTTTGTGATATAAAAAGAGTCCAGAAAAGAGAGTCATTTAGTCATTTACTGTACATTGAAGGGGGTTGGGTTAGGTCATTTACAGGGGCCAGTTTCGAATTGCAGTCTCCCGTAGGTGTTCTTTGAGAGTGGTTTTGAAAGTGGGTATTGATTCACATTCCTTTACAGCTTTGGGTAGGGCGTTCCACATTGATGTGGCATAATTGCGAAACGTGTTTAGTCCCTTGTTTGAGCCGAATCTGGGTTTAACATGATTTGTGGAGCTCCCTCTGGTGTTGTGATCGTGGTATTCACTGACCTTTGGGAAGTATTTTGACATGTACATGGGTACCTTGGTCGTGTAGTGCATCTTGTAGACCAGGCCCATTGCAAGTTGCTGTACTCTGTCGTCTACTCTAAGCCATCCTAGGTTGTCAAAGTGGGCAGGGGTGAGGTGGGTTCTAGGAGTCAGGTCAAGCAGTAGTCTGACTAGTTTGTTTTGAGATGTTTGTAATTTAGTTTTTAGCGCCTTTGAGGTGCTTTGGTACCATGAGGTGCAAGCATAGTCATAGTACCCTTGAATGAGTGCTCCTGCCAGAGTCTTCAGTGTATTCTTGTTTACCAGAGAGGAGATCCGGTACAAGAATCGAGTTCATTGGTTGACTTTTTTTATTACATTGGATGCCATTTTGATTAGCCTCTAGGATGGAACCCAGGTAGGTAATTTCATCTTTCCTTGTGACAATATTGTCACCCACTGTAACTGAGAAGCCGTCGGTCTTGCTGAGTTTGTTATTTGAACCGAAGAGAATGGACTCTGTTTTGCCCATGTGTAATGATAGTTTGTTATCGGCGAGCCATATGCAGATTTTGCCTAGTTCCAAGCTGAGGGTTTTTTCAACATGTAACTTGTTCTTGTCAGAGACCAGCAGGGCTGAGTCGTCCGCAAACAGGAACAAGTTGCAGTCACAAGCTAAGTCGCTGTACACACATACAATAAAATAATTGTATAAATACAGAATAGAGTAAAAGATAACAAATAAATATCAACCATAAAACGTAATGATTTCAAATGTAAAGCTTGAGTCATGAGATGGAGGGAGGATGATGATCAGGGGAAAGTGAGCGAGAGGAGGCGGGTCTTGAGGGCCTGTTTGAAGGAGGGGAGGGTGGTTGATTGACAGATGTGGATGGGGGAGGGTGTTCCAGAGGGAGGGCGCAGCGACTGAAAAGAGCTTGGTCCTCAGGACTGTCGAGCAGTTTGCGTCTGCGGACCGGAGGCGACGGGTGGCGGTGTGACAGGGCGAAACCACTTCACTCTTACATAGTATTACCTGTTACCTATCCACTTCGTGCCTAGTGGCACATAAGGCCTTCACAGAGCGTTTCCCCTTCTCCCGGTCAGCTGCCATTGTTCTTGCTTCAGGCCATGAGCTCCACCCTGCCTCTTTTCTTTCTTTCTCTACTGTGCGTCTCCAGGTAGTCTTTGGTCCTCCTTTTCTTCTTTTCCCTTCTGGTGCCCAAGTCATTGATATGTTGCAGTCGTTGTTGTGGTCTTGCCTCAGTATATGTCCTATCATCTTCGCCACTTCACTTCCTTGCTCAACGGCTTCATGTTGGCTTTTTCTAGTAGCTCTACGGTGCTGATGCGGTCTTGCCACTGGATTCTGAGGATTCTTCTGAGGCATCTGTTATGGAACATGTCGACTGATTTGTTGTCTCCCTTGTTCATCTTCCATGTTTCACATCCATGCAGTAGGACTGGCACAACCAGTGTTTTGTACAATCTCAGCTTTGTTCTTCTTGAGATGCTGTTGGAGTGCCAGATCTTTTTGAGTTTGATGAATGCACCTCTTGCTTTGGAGAGTCTGTTCTTTAGGTCTTTCATACCGCCTCCCTCTATACAGATGGTGGCTCCCAAGTATGTGAATTGGTCTACATCCTCAATCTCTTGGTCGTTGATGTTGATTTTGTCATGGTTGCTTGCATTAATTCTCATGGTTTTTGTCTTTCCGGTGTTAATCTTGAGTCCCACTCGTCTGGCTTCTCTCTCCATTCTTGTCGTTTTTTCCTGGATTTGGTGTTTGGTAGAGGAGAGTAATGCTACATCATCTGCAAAATCCAGATCGTCGAGTTTTGATGTCAAATTCCATCTGATTCCATTCTCGCCTTGTCCAACTGTTCTTCTCATTATCCAATCCATGATCATTAAGAATAAAAAACCTGACATGTTGCATCCTTGTTTGACACCGCTGTTGATGTTAAACCACTCGCATATTTCTCCTTGGTCTTCTACTGCACACTGGAAGTGTTCATAGAATATTTTCACTATCTGGACAATCTTCTCTGCGATTCCATATTTCTTCATAATTAGCCATAGGCTTTCATGGTGGACTGAGTCGAAAGCCTTTTCAAAATCCACAAAGTTCAGGTGGAGTGTTGCTTGCCACTCGTTTACTTGCTCAATGATGTTCCGCAGTATGAAGACTTGTTCTGTTGTTCCTCTTCCTCTTCTGTAACTGGCTTGTTCTTTTCTTAGCCGTGAGTCGATTCCAATTCTGATTCGGTCAATGATGATCCTGCCAAGTATCTTCCCTACGACTGGAAATAGGGTGATGCCTCTTGAGTTCTTGCATTCTTTGAGGTTTCCTTTCTTTGCTAGTTTGATGATAAGCCCCCTCTTCCAGTTCTTCTGGATCTTCTCCTGCCTCCATATTTTTTCCAACAATTGATGTACCTTCTTTGCTGAAAACTCGATGTCTGCTTTTAATAACTCTGCTGTGATGTTGTCGGTCCCTGGTGCTTTCCCATTCTGAAGTCCTTTAATCACTTCCTTTACTTCACTTAGTGTTGGTTCATGTACAGGAATCTCTTCAATCATGTTAGTGAGTTCACATTCTTCCTCATCAGTTATTGGGTTTTCTGGTGGTTCCCTATTCAGTACTTCCTTGAAGTGTTCTGTCCACCTTGCCTGCACTGCATATTTTCTGCTGATGAGGTTGCCATTCTTGTCGAGTACTGCTCTGCTCTGTCTAGGTCTCTCGTTGCACAGTGCCTTCGTAAGACCGTACAGTGTCTTCATTTGTTGTTTCCTTGCAGCTTCTTCTGCTTCACTTGCAATGTTCTCCATCCATTTATTTTTGTCTGTCTTTATACTTCTCTTTGTTTCTCTATCCTTCTCTGTGTACTTTGCTTTTAGCTGTTTCTTGATTATTTCCGAGTGTGTGCCAATGATCCTCTTGTTTATTGTTTCCCGCTGGTCTACAAGGTTCCATGATTTTTCACTGATCCATGGGTTCTTATTCTTCCGTGGTCTACCCAGGATTGCTTCAGCGACTTCTGTGTAGGCTTTCTCCAGAACCTGAGAGTCACGCTCCACCTCTTTGTTGTCTTCTATTCCTCGCCCTTCATCTTCCAGCACCTGAAACCTGTTTCTCAGGTTGATGGTAAAAGTCTTCAGGATGGCTTCATCTTTCAGCTTTGTTGTGTTGTACTTGACTCTGGTGCTTTTCTTTTCCATCTGCTTCGTCTTCAGTCTTAGCTTGACAGTTGTGCACACGAGGTAGTGGTCGCTTCCAATGTCTGCAGATCTGCATACTCTTGTGTCTTTCACTGAGTTCCTGAATCGTTTGTTAATTAGCACATGGTCTATCTGGTTCTTGGTCTTCCCGTCCGGATATACCCACGTGGCCTTGTGTATATTCTTATGTGGGAATAGTGTTCCAGTAATGACTAGCTCGTTCATGTCAGACATTTCACACAGTCTTTCTCCGTTGTCGTTCTGCTTTCCGATCCTGTGCTTGCCCATTACTCTTTTGTAGCCCTGGTTTTCATCTCCCATTTTGGCGTTCATATCCCCGGTGATGATCAGCATGTCGTGTATGTTCCTGCTGTCTAGGACGTCTTGCCTCCTCTGCATCTTCTGTGGGTGCATAGATGTGGACAACTGTGAGCTTGATGTGTTGGGAATGGTACCTAGCTTGAATGATCATTTCACAGTGCTCTTGCTGCTTTTTTAGACATCATTATGCCCACCCCTTGTCTGGTCTGTGGTTGTCATCATCTCTTCCTGAGTAAATGATGGATTCTCCGGTTGCAAGCTCCACTTTTCCTTGCCCAGTGTGTTTAGCTGATTCCTATGATGTCGATTCCTCTGGTTGTCATTTATCTTGCTACTATGGCAATAGTGCCGCTCCTGTACAGTGTTTGTACGTTCCAATTCCCAATTTTCATGGTTTCATTCAGATGTACTAGTGGCCTATTTGGCCCAAAGGCGTCCTCTCGGCTTTGGCCCTTGGGTGTCATGGTGTCTCTCCTGTTGCAAGAAGGACTGGCTATGGCGTCTCGAAGATTGTGTGAATTTGCTCTGTTTCTGGTTTCTGTAATAAAGTGTTTTTCCGGGAGCGGGTTATCGGCCCTCAGCCCAACCCCCAACCTGGAGGACCAGTTGGATCACTCTTCGTCTGGTCTCTCTCCTTCGACCTGTTTGGCTTGGGTGACCCTGCTAGGAGTACAAGACTCCTGCCGACATAGCTCTAGGGGTCATTGTTACGATGGGGTTGCTAAATGAAGGTTAGAACACAGTTTGCAGAGAGGGAACGGAGGCAGAGACGAGGATCGATGCTTGGAGAAGGGAAGTTTACTTGTGAACCAAGTACAATACAAATAACATACTGAAACTACTTACAACACTTCACAATACAAAACAATAACACTTACTAGAATACAAACAGGGCAACACGACGTGTACAGGAACGGGGGGAACTGGAGGTATGTCGCCACGACGAGGAGAGGAAGACACACACTTAAATACCCCTACTAATTATCATTGAACATACCCTTAAACATTAATCTCACGCTGTGTTCCGCCAATGAGAGAGTGCCCCCCCCCCCCCCGTGGATGAGCCCCCCCTTCCCGTGGCAGCCGGTGCGTCAGTGACGTCATTAGCCGGTGAGCTAACGTCACCACTGCTCACTCAAAACTGTCCGTAAAAGGAGTTGAGTTCATCCGCGAGAGAGGCATCGGCACTCACTATTGAGGGGGGACTGACTTTATAATCAGTTATTGTTCGTACTCCCCGCCATAAGCCTCTCGTGTCGTTCTGTGCCATCTGTGTCTCCATCTTGTTCGCATATCGCCGTTTAGCAGCCTGCACCTCTTTGCGTAGCATATAGGCTGCTACCTTATACTCTTCCATATTTCCCGATGCTCGGCCCGAGTTGTAAGCAGTGGTACGAGCATTCAGGGCCAATCGGATGGAATTGTCGACCCATGGTTTCTGATTTGGGAAAACCCGCACATTCTTTGTGGGGACAATACCGTCAGCTAATGTTGCTATAAAGCTAACAACAACATCAGCATAATCACTGACGTCACTGGAGCTTGACTGTATCATCCCCCAGTCTACGCCCCCCAGTGCGTCCTGTAGCGTGGCCTCTGAGCTCTCGGACAACTGCTTAACCTCTCGCAACACAACAGCCTCTTGGGCTCGTTGTTTGTAGCTTGGTAAAAGAAATATGGCGTTGTGATCTGATTTACCTAGCGGAGGCACTGGTACTGCCTTATTATAGCCCTGTTTGAAAGGGGTGTAGCAGTGATCCAACATGCCCCCCCCCCCCCTTGTTGTGCATTTGATGTCTTGGAAAAAGTTTGGCATAACTTTTTTCAAGTTAGCCTTGTTGAGTTCAAGTTCAAGTTTCAAGTTTCTTTAATAGTTGTCATACAGAAGTACAGAATACTTTTATACAAAATGGTTCTTACTGTTACGCTCCAGAGACTGTGCTAGACAAGATAAGTATGAAATAAAATAGTATAGCATGTAAAATAGAAGTAAAAATAGAGTTCACAGTGTTCAGTATAGACATATGTTCGATGCAGAATAGAAGTAACTGAGTTACCATACAATATACAATATACTATGCAATGTACTAATATACAATACTATATAGTGCAAAGCAGAAATGGGATGAGGTACAATTTAGGTACAATTTACAGTAAGGTGTACAAGTTGTAGTGCAAATCCTTTACCAATAAATATAAAGTGTCTTTAGGTGATCTAAAGTGTGGAGAGTGGGTGCTGCAGTGTGTTGTTTGTTTAAAGTGAGTGTGTGCGTGTGGATGTGTGTGCTGTGTGCATTTGATGGTTGTTGCATAGTGTTTATTGTTCGTTGAGCAGCCTGATGGCCTGGGGATAGAAGCTTCTTCTGAGTCTTTCTGTGCTCGCCTTGAGACTCCGGTATCGCTTGCCTGACCGCAGCAGTTCAAAGAGGCAGTTGTTCAGGTGGCTGGAGTCCTTGATGATTCTCTTAGCCTTACCCCTGCACCGCTTGTTGTAAATGTTCTGGAGGGTGGGAAGCCCCCCTCCAATTGTGCGTTCGGCTGAACATGTCACTCTTTGTAGTCTGCTTCGGTCTTGTGCAGTGCTATTCCCAAACCAGGAGGTGATGTTGCCAGTCAGGATGCTCTCTATTGTACATAGAAGTGCTTAAGGATCTTCTGACTGACTTGGAACTTCCTTAGGCGCCTGAGGAAGTAGAGGCGTTGTCGTGCCTTCTTCACAACACTGTCAATGTGTGTGGTCCATGTCAAGTCCTCGGATATGTGGGCTCCGAGTAGGGGTGGACGGTATGGTCTAAAATTTATATCACGGTATAATTTGAAGCATAGACGGTAACGGTATATATCACGGTATCAGTGTTTCCGTTAGAATAATTTTTTTTGCCTGATAGGCAGGCTATATAAAGAATGACATCCTCAAGGCATGTATATTTTAACTTAAAACTAGGCTACTTTTGCGTATACAGTCATTATATTCCAAATAAAATAAGTCCAGAGTCGAGACTCCGTGCTGCTCCCAATAGTATGCAACTGCAGAGTCGCAGAGTAGGGGCGCTTTCAGGTCCGGTCACAGGCCCGCTCAACAGCAATACAATACACAGTGCAATACTCCAATTCAGCCATTGGCAATTAAGCCGTTGGGTGGGGAGCGCTGTTGAGCGGGCCTGTGACCGGACCTGAAAGCGCCCCTACTCTGCGGCTCTGCAGCTGCATATGCTTCTCGCAAAATCCAGCCTCCAGCTCCCGCTGCCCAGCCGTCCTTATCAGAACACGACACACATATCATAATGTTGATCACCAGGTATGTTTTATTAACGTAGAATAATTCATATAAGAAAAACGATAGGGAAATCTCTTACCTTTCTCCACTGGTTAAAAATGCCAGGAACTGAAATTGAAACTTGCTGTGCGCCGCGGTGATATGTGTTTATTATGAAATGACAATTGTGTGTTGACACGCCCACTGCGCGAAGCCTCCTAAATAACTTTTTCCAGTTTGCACATATCTATTATCTATGACTAATTCTATCTATTTTTAGGGGCAAATGCGAGTGAAATAGTCGCGCTGTGGTTACATGACGTCATTGCTATTTTAGAGCTGCTCTACCGGTTACAAGGTATAGTCAAAATCCATACCGTAGAGCAAATTCATACAGTTTATACCGTATACCGTTTATACCGTCCACCCCTAGCTCCGAGGTACTTAAAACTGTTCACTCTCTCAACCGGTGCCCCGTTGATGCTGAGGGGGCTGTTGAAGTCACCGGCTACTATCATAGCGGCGTCCGGATGTTTGTTTTGGTGTTGATTCAAATGGTCCTGTAGCTCTGGCGGTGTCGGCTTGCGATGGAATGTAAACTGCAGTTGTTATGATGGCTGTGAATTCCCGGGGGAGATAGAACGGGCGACAAAGGATGGACAAATGTTCAAGGTCCGGCGAGCAGGAGCGGGAAAGAATCTTCACCTCCTTGGGACTGCACCAGCCGTTGTTAGTGAGGAAGCAAACCCCTCCACCAACAGACTTTCCTGACTCTTAAGTTCGGTCAGCTCGGAAGACAGAGAAGGAATCCGATGGGATGATGTTTTGATCCGGTGTTGCTGGCTTCAACCATGTCTCCGCGCTGCATATAAACAGGTCTGACACCATGACTTCTTCACCTTGACATAGAATCTTTTCACAGCAGAATATCATATTATGAGGAATAGTAGGTCCAGAGGAAACAGTAGATTACTCTGGATTCTGACACATTAGACGTTAGGTAATCTACTAAAAAAGAGCAGGCCATGAATCGTTGCTCTGCATCACAACGTGACATGAGCGATGGCATGGTCTCCATCGCAGGTTCCAGAAGAAATAATAATGAAACCTGCATGTATTTCAAAAATGCTAAATTGGCTGTCATGGTTTCCACTTTATCAATCAAGTTTTTAATCTTTACATTCCTCCCCGGGTAGTGTTGTTCTGCAGGATTGATTGATTACCATTTTCTAATGTAATTATTCCCATGCAATTGACCTACAGTATATCAAACCACGCCCTCTTTTCTTGATCCCCTCCAATGGAAGCAACAGTTGTGATGAGGGGGGGGGGGGGGGGGGATTCAATTAATTATCAGGAAAATGCGACGATGTCAAAACAATCAATGAACAATGTATTAGAAAAGCCTCTGTCACGTCCTGGTGGGCGAGTCGCGTGCTCTGTGATCACTTCACCGTCGTACAAATCAGCATTTAAAAAGGCATTTCACAGATTCTTTCCATTCTGTTGTGAGGAGGACATTGTGACAATCGGTCTGATAATCAAGTAAAAGGTGCTGTAAGTGGTATTATTTTAATACTATAAGTAGCTCTGGAGTATAAGTAGCTCTACATTCCAACAGCCATCACTGATATATAGAGTGTTTGGTCAGTAACATAACATCAGTAACATGGGTCTCCCATTCCCTCCACTCTGTAATAAACGGATACATGTTCTGGTATCCCTAGATCTGGTATTCTGATAACCCTAGATATTCTTATTTCAAGAAATGAAACAGACGCAACTGTTTTCAATTCCAGGAACATTGGAGAAATAGTCGTGGAAATAGGGTCTGTGGGTTCAGTACAGAACCATTCTCCTCAAGAGTGACATCATCCGTCTGAGATGCGGTCGAGCTCCTGAGAAAACTTGAGCCTCAAACACTTAATTTCCTGCATTCTGTTGAACTTTATGCATCAATTTGTACCTTTTCTGCATAAATTTATGGTGGAAAGGTCTTTATTTGTGTAAAGGAAAAGACAACTTTCAGGTACTGGCTGACACAAATATAATGGAATATAATGCAGTAAGGCTCTCACGCATTCTGTATTGCTTTCAAATATGTATTCCCATTTACCACAAATTGTTCTATAAAGTAAATTTAGAACGGACGTTTGTAAAGAAACTCAAAGTGAGAAGGAGCTGCTCTGCTGTTTCTGTAAAGAAATTCAGAAACTGTCATGTAAAGAAACTCAGGCAACACTAACCAGACTGCCATGGGAACGGGAAAAAGCACCATTTCCGCTGCGCAGATCAGAAGTGATAAGGGCAAGTATATGGAGAACTATTTCATTGCACTGCACTGTTGCATCATTTTACTCTGTCTACTCTATTCTACTATTTATTGCACTATACTATTGCGCTATTTTACTCTTTTTATTATTGTCTATTTTTAAACTGCAATAGAATCAAACCATAAACAAGGTAACATCCTATTGGGATGTTAGATCCTAATGTGAAAAACTAAAGGTTATCCTATAACCTAGTTATATGAATACTGGCTGAGCGTCTCGCTCTTCGCCATATTGAGATATATATTTATCTCCAGCACCTACTGTGCTTCATTAATGAAAACAATGCACCCATGCACTTGACCAGGCCCCGCCCCATTGTCCCCCTATAAGACACCGGACATGGTCACACTCCCCCTTCCTCGGAAAAAAGTTTCCATCATAGAAAACCCAACCAAAGGACCTCAGGGCGCGCTAAGAGCGAGACGCTCAGCCAGTATTCATATAACTAGGTTATAGGATAACCTTTCGTTATATAGCATTACTGGCATCGCGTCTCGCTCTTCGCCATATTGAGATATGGGGCAGAGCAGACGCGTGGCCCGACAAATGTACCCCCTGGGGACCCGCAAGCCCTACCACCAGGGGGGAGGCGAGTCCCGTCCACCCGCCCTTCCTAGTGAAGAGGGGGCAGCAGTCAACTCCACCAAAGTGTGAAAAAAGAGGGAACCAGATACCCCTAAAAACGCACAGCACAGGCGGGACCACGTGTGACACATCACCCCGTGGCACACACCCACACACCCCTGCTAACTCACCGACAGGCGGGACGCAGGGGAGGTCCCAGACCTCAGAACCGCCTGGGAGACAGAACCCCCAGTCATGTCCATGAGGTAAAACCTAACGAAGGGACTCGGGGAGGACCAGGAGGCCGCAGCACAGATGTCCTCCACCGAGGCCCCCCCTAACAATGCGCCCTGACACCCCCAGGGGGGGCCTGGCCAGCCAACGTGTAGCAAAGGGCAATGCCCTCGCACAACCAACGTGACAGGCGCCGCTTGGACAGTGCCTTACCAGCGTGAGGGCCACCGTAACAAACAAAAAGTTGATCGGCAGCCCTGAGATCCCGAGTCCGACTGAGGTAAACCCTCAAAGCACGGACAGGACACGGCAGATGAAGGCTCGCCTCTAACCCACTGGCGTGAGGAGGCGGATGAAACGCCTGAATCACAATATCCCTGGAGCAAAAAGAGCTCCGGATATTCTTTGGCACGAAGACGGGAGTAGGCCTCAGAGTCGCACCGCTATTGGCACGAATAGACAAGCACTCAGGCCGCACCGAGAGAGCACACAGCTCACCCACAAGCTTAGCGGAGGTGATGGCCAGTAGGAACGCAATCTTGAAGACAGCTGCTCCAACGACGCCTGCTCAAGAGGCTCAAACGGGGCCTCAGACAACCGGCTGAGGACCAGTTGGAGGTCCCACTCGGAGACAGAGAACGTTCCACCGGCTTGAGACGCAGAGCGCCAAGCAGGAACGTCCCACGAGAGGGTGGCTGAACAACGTTCCGCCCCCACACTCAACCATACGCCACTCCCCAGCGTAAGCCGTGGTAGAGGACGGAGCGTGCGCGTACCGGATAGCGTTAACCACAGAATAGGCAAGACGCATCCCCACCAGATTCACACTGTCAGCAGCCAAGCCTAGAGGCTGCCCCAGAACAGGAAGGCAGAACAGAGTTCCGCGTGCTTGAGAGAGGGTCCGCGGTGACCACGGAACAGGCCACGGCAGGGGGCCACACAGAGCTGAATCAGGGCCGGGGACCACACAGCTGAGCCCCGGCCCGGCACGACCAGAACCAAGTCCCGCACTCCCGACGTACCCGCCCCAACAGCTGAGCTATCAGGTGTAAGGGGGGGGGGGGAGCGTACAGAATCCCGGACGGCCACGGAATCGGTCCCAGACCTGCCCGACTATGTCTGGACATAATCCCCACTCGTCAGGGTGAAGACCGCTCCGCGACATCACACCTGCACCCACATCACCCTGCCGGGGATGTGGAGAGCCCTCAGGCTGCGCAGATGGAGAAACGCCCATAGCCAGAGCTCGACCGCCGCCCGGTGCAGACGGGGGGAGCGTACTCCTCCCTGTCTGCCAATATACGACGCTGACGTCGTGTCGTCCGTCCTGATCAAAACATGCTCGCAAGGTGGCCGAACCGTTTGAGGACCAGAAGGACTGGCTTCAATTCCAACACATTGAATGTAGTGCAGACCGGGCAGCATGGTCTTGCCAGCTGCCCCTACTGCGTTGGCCCGACACGTCCCCCCCCCACGTGAGGGAGGCGTCGGTGAAGACTGTGACGTGTGACAGCCTGCTGCCCATGGGGACCCCGCTGGTGAGGGCCCCAGGCCCTCCCCAGAGGGCGAGGTCCCCCAGTACTGACATGGGAACCTTCAGCCGCTTCCACTTGCCTCTCACCGGGTCTATTTCCATACTGGAAAACCACCTCTGTACCCTCCTCATAAAGAGGAAGCCAAGAGGGACCAGAGAGTGAGCAGATGCCATCATACCGAGCAGGCGCATCACGGACAGCGTAGTAACCGTCCTAGGACGGAACCTCCCAAGCGTGCCGATAACACGCTCTGAGAGGGATGCCCATATAGACCTTGAGCTTAGAATAAGCCCAAGTACTCCACCCGTTGACTGGGAAGAGGAGTACTCTATTTCCAGTCTACAGCAAAACCCAGGCTGGTGAGGAATTCCACCACCTGCCTGGTATGAGACCTGACGATCTACCCTGACCGGCCAAGGACCAGAACGTCGTCCAGGGCAGAATACACTTCGTAACCCCCGACGACACAGAGGCTCCAGTGCGGTCTCCACGCACTTGGTGAAGATGCGGGGAGCCAGAGAATAGCCGAACGGCAGCCTTTGGTACTCATACGCTAAACCCTGCAAAGGAAGCGTAGGTAAGCCCTAGGATGGAAGATCGGGATGCGAATACGCATCCTACAGGTCTATGGAGGAGAACCAGGCCCCCACCTGACAGCGTTCAACAGGTGGGAGACGGTCAAAATGATGAACCTTCCATGGGACAGGTCCAGCATGGGTCTGACACCCCCCACCCCTGATTTCTCGGGCACCAGAGAATACCGGGAGGAAACGCCACGCATCACGTCCTCCTTTGGGACCACGGCAATGGTTCACTTCGCCCACAGAGATTGGATCTCGTTGGCCAGAGCTGTCACTGCTGGTGACCCTGACAATAGGGTCTGTACCAAACCTGAAAACGGGTGGGGTTGTGTAAACACAAGTCCCCGCCTCAGCGTTCTCTCCATCCACCTCGACATATGGCACTGCTGTAGCCATATGTGAAGATAATCCCAAGCGCACCCGCCGTAAACCGTAATAGGCGGCCCGGTCCCACCCGCTGTGCGTTGCCAACCCTGGACTCGACAACCGCGCGAGCAGGGCATCTCGTAGAGCTGGGATACCGCACCCCTGGGATACTACCACCCAAATCATGCGCACCTGCCAGACCACTGCCGGTCTTCCGGGAGTGGGAGGCACTAACGTGATACCCGGCCTGGAGAAGGCAAGGTCGGGGGAACCCGCGCTGTTTTGCCTCAAGAGGTCTTGAGCCCCCCTGCTGACAACCTTTGTAGTTGACAGACGTAACACCAGGCTCACCAAACACAGACGCAGAACGTGTGGCGTGGGAGCCGCTTGACAGCACAACATTCTCACGGACAGACCCAGTTTCAGCCATCAACTGGGTGTCAGCCCCTGTCCCCATGAGAAGCGAAACGTGGGGCCGCTTGCGCTTCATTGAAGGCATGCGACCCGCAACCAAAGGAAACAAATCAGAGCCCTTATCCCGCTGATGTTGGAGGGGGGGTGACCGGAGAGCGAGCTGGACACAGCTAGACGGCGAAGTTTTTTTAGGGCGTGCTCATCTAATGTAGCCGATCCCTCGGCCGTCAAGGCTGTCGGCCTTGCGGTCACCTGTTTTCGTTGTGCCCAGGGTACCTCAGGCGGGGGAAACATGGCCGCTGGTTGACGGCCTCGCCACAGCCGTTGACGAGGCCGTGCTCTCACCTCTGGCTGCATGGTGCGTCGTTGCGAGGCGGTGTGGGGCCTAGGTCAAATACCGCCCGCGCTCCTGCGGAAAGACCAAAGTCCCTTTGCGGAGAGGGGAGTCCTGAGGAGGGAAAAAAACTTCTCACCCCCTCAAGGGGAGATTGATCCAACCAAGATGTCTGTAAACAAGCGTTGACAGCATCCTAGCCCTCCCTGCGGTTATAGCTTGCGGCTAGGTCAAAGCTAATAACATCAAAACCTCGCGCAATGTTTCGACGTTGGCTGGCCTTCAAGGCCCCACCACCCGACACCATTTTTGACAGAAAAAACAGCAATTCGAACAAAGTTACTAGTCACTGCTAATTCTATACCGTGGCGGTATAGGCTTAACAGCCCACCAGCCACCTGCCGGGCCGAATCACCTCATGGCGTCGGCCGTGCGGGACACCCTTCCAACATGCCAGAGGCAAAGGACTGATGCCACCTGCTTCACAAGCACGGAGCACCAGTGGTGGTTGCAACAAAAAACGACTACTAGTGAAGCACTGCCTCACTAGTAGGAATGCAGCAACCTCCACTGTGGTGTGCACCCATGAAGGGGTAAATGAATAAATGAACGAAAACTCCACCAACACACTGCAGAATGGGCTAGCTCATACACACAATGTTAATGGGATGCAGACCAGAGAAACACCAGTCCCGCACACAATTCATAGATTCACAAAAAGCACACCAGCCCTAGGCCTCAGCCCATCCACCCATGAAATGGTAAACAAGCCCCCGTCAAAACTCCCAACAGTTGACACCGATTGACCGTCAGCATGAATGGTTAAGAGGAGGGAAGACCTTTTAAAAAGACAGCCCTCGGCGGGGAATAAAGGAACAGTGACCCAGCATCGTAGCATTAGCATTAGCCGCACGCTCCAGGATAGCTGGGAAAACGACAACGTTTACCCAGATATCCTGCCCCTTGCGCCAATACACAACTCGGTTGTCTCACGGGACAACGAGCAGTATCACAAATGCCAGCATTGATGCCTGGTGGTGCAGCCCCTACCTGTGCACAACCTAGCCGCCGCGCGACGTCCCTCGATCCGCTGTCAGAAGACGAGGAAACCCCAGGACAGGCCCGATGCGCTGTTATAATGTGCCGAGAAGATTCCAGGGGCTGGCAAATCTCCGGCGAAAACCCAACATTGTTCAATTTCCTTCTGCATTTCATAACTACTAGTTCATGGAGTGCACTGCAGCGTCCATGATGGAAACAAAAAAGAGGAAGGGGGAGTGTGACCATGTCCGGTGTTTTATAGGGGAACACTAGGGCGGGGCCTGGTCAAGTGCATGGGTGCATTGTTTTCGTTAATGAAGCACAGTAGGTGCCGGAGATAAAGATATATCTCAATATGGCGAAGAGCGAGACGCGATGCCAGTAATGCTATATAACTGTGATTTTATGTCTGCACTTTATGTACTCATTTTGACCCTGTCTTTTTTCCCCCCTCTTTTGTTGGTGATGTTCAGGTGGTTGTCTTTCATATTAGATACATTTTTTGAGGGGGACAAATGGCACACAAATGGCCCTTTTGGAAAAATGCACAGACATACCATTAGAAAAAGTTGTGTAAAACACTCATTTTCTGTGGTATTGTTATCAACTTTGGACCTGTACTAGATAAGGCTTTAGGCTATGGACCCATTGTGTTTTCCAGGTCATACCCATCAGCTGGAACCTGTAAGAAACATCTGTTTGCAAGATAATTCAAATGGAAGTAAAAAGAAAACTTAAAAACTTAACTTAAATAAAAAAGAAACACTCAGAGTGATTCTTCCTGTTGTGGATGAAAGTTCAGAATGTTTCATTTCAAAATAGACCAGACATATGCATGTGCTATAAGTATAAAGTATAATAAATTGCAGATCACTTTGGGTATGCAATTTTCAGGCATTTTCTGAAAAATGTGCCCGCCTGTTAAGAGGTTAACAAATTATTTATGTGAACAATGCGCACTCTCTCTCTCTAACACAGCACTGCAGTTATGACGAATTAAGGCCCTCGATTAAAAAAAAAATTGTTTGTTTGAACAAGATGATGTGAGACGAGATTGAAACTGTGAGCCGATCAGGCACTTCATTAATAATACATCAATATAATGTCGCAGGCAGGAGGCTCATCGGCTCAAATGGAGAATAATTACGTTTGATATATAGTGTATTAAACTCTAACACACATCACAATATCTCTGGAGCGCCAATGGGGACTTTGGAGTGGTTTTGATTCAAAGGGAGCATTCAATTATGTTTCCGGCTGGCATTATTTTTGCTGCAGCTGTGTTCTCAAATCATTTCCCTCATATTTTATTGAGTTTAGCCTCGGAGCACGGTTTGAATTCCAATTTTTATTTACAGCCCAACTCCTCTGTGGGAAGTTGTGAATTCCACAATGAGTTTTCTAACCCGTAACGCCGCAACTGTACTCCATCATAATAATAGCAGTGATGAATGTGCCTGGTCAGAGAGAAGAAAACTAAGTGAATTCATATATTCCCCCTGTGGCCATCTGTAGCCAACATTTGTTATTGCTAGGCAACCAAATCACTCCCAATGCCATTCTGTGTTAGCCCTATTTACTATACACTTTGATATTTGTAGTGCACACTTGTGTTGTGGTTCTACTGTGGTGGTAGAACCAACTGTGGTACCAGTTCGATTCCCACTCCTCCCAGGCAGCGTGTGGAAGTGTCCTTGAGCAAGACACTTAACCCCTAACTGCTCCCGATGAGCAGGTTGGCACCTTGCATGGTTGCCTCTGCTGTCAGTGTTTGAATGTGTGAGTGAATGGGTGAATGTGAGGAACAAAATTGTAAAGCACTTTGGATAAAAGCTGCTATATAAAGGCACCCTTTATTATTTACCATTTATCCTCACTCAATTTTGAAGAACTACAACAATGGATATATCCAGTGGTGGCCGGTCAGATCCACTTTTTGGAGGGCACACTGGGTAGGGGGAGGGGGGGGGGGTAGACAAAAAATAGTTTTTGCAATGGTCATTTTTGGTGAGTTGTTCTACATTTAGGTTAAACATTAATGAACAGAGGGACAGCTACAGTATGTAAATTGACGATCATAATGTAATGATCATGAATCATGAATCAACGCGTACTGTGTGTGTGAGAGAGAGAGAGAGAGAGAGAGAGAGAGAGAGAGAGAGAGAGAGATAGTGAGAGAGAGAGCGAGAGAGAGAGAAAGAAAGAGAGAGAGATATATATCGCGGCCACTCACTCATATATCAGACCTCACTGCATGCCTTGTGTATGTATGTGACAAATAAACCTCTTGAATCTTGACTTGCCATATTCAGTCAGTTTCAGTAACTACAGAACAGCACATATTGTTAGACTCACTTGTTGTTTGGAACGAGCCTCGAGCCGTCGCGTTAACCCTTCGAGAAGCTTTTGTGAATATAATGAATGAATGCGGGACTGGTTCTCTGGTCCGCACCCCTTTAACGTTGTGTGCATGGGCTAGCCCATTCTACAGTATATTCGTGGTGTTAGTTCATTTATTCATTAACCCCTTCATGGTGCACACCACAGTGGAGGTTGCTGGTTGCAACCACCACTGGTGCTCCGTGTTATCATCAGTCCTTTGCTTTTGACATGTTGAAACAGTGCCCCGCCCGGCCGACGCCATGAGGTGGGTCGGCCCGGCGAGTGGCTGGTGGGCTGCTAAAGCCTGTACCGCCACGGTATGGAATTGGCAGCGATTAGTAACTGTGTTCGAATTGCTGTTTTTTCTGTCAAAAATGGTGTCTGGTGGCAGGGCCTTGAGGGTGTTGTTGACGTTATTAGCTTTGACCTAGCCGCAAGCTATAACCGCTCAGGGCTCCCCTCTCCGCAGAGGATCTTGGTCTACCGCTGGAGCGCGGGCGGTATTTGTCGTAGGCCCCACACCGCCTCACGCCGCGCAGCCAGAGGTGAGAGCACGGCCTCGTCAGCGGCTATGGCGAGGCCCTTGACAGGCGGCCATGTTTTCCCCCGCCAGAGGTATCCTGGGCGTTGAATCGACAGGTGTCCACAAGGCCGACAGCCTTGGCGGCTGAGGGATCGGCCATGTTGGATGAGCTCGGCTTGGAATATACAAGCCGTCGCCGTCCTGCCGCGAGCAGCCCGCTCTCCGATCACTCCCTCCCCCAACATCAGCGGAAAAGGGGCTCTGATTTGTTTCCTTTGGCTGCGGGCCGCGAAGCATGCGGCCCCACGTTTCGCTTCTCATGGGGACAGGGGCTGACACCCAGTTGATGGCTGAACCTGGGTCTGTCCGTGAGAATGTTGTGCTGTCAAGCGGCTCCCACACCATAAGCTGTGTTTGGTTGAGCCTGGTGTTATGTCTGTGAACTACAAGTGTTGTCAGCAGGGGGGCTCGAAACCTTTTTTGAGGCACACAGTGCGGGCTTCCCCGACCTCGCCTTCGCCAGGCCGGGTATCATGTTGGTGCCTCCCACTCCTGAAAGATTGGCAGTGGTCTCGCAGGCGCGCGTGATTTGGGTGGTAGTAATATCACTGCAGGGCTACGGTGTGTAGGAACCCATGGGGGCCTCACACCTTGCATGTCCGGCTGCAGAACAACTCCTCAGCATGTTCTGGAGGGGTGTTCAGTGGGGGAGCTTTTGTCACCTAGACTGATGTCAGCCTCCCCCATATCAAACCGGCCCTTTCTGTCGGGGTCCCCCCTTGGGTGTGATTGCCTCGTGGGTAGTGTCAGGGTCAGATGTCCCGACACGGAACGCTCTGCTCGCACGGGTCCAGGGTTGGCTACGCACAGCGGGTGGGACCGGGCCGCCTATCTACAGTTCCTAGGGGACCTGCGCCACATGGCGGCGGGTGTGTTGGGAGTGTAATCACATCAGGCTACAGCAGTACCATATGTCGAGGTGGATGGAGAGAACGCTGAGGCGGGGACTTGTATTTACACAACCCCACCCGTTTTCGGGTTTGGTACAAACCCTATTGTCAGGGTCACCAGCAGTGGCAGCTCTGGTCAACGAGATCCAATCTCTGTGGATGAAGCAAGCCATCGTTGTGGCGTTTTCCTCCTGTGTTCTCTGGTGCCTGAGAAATCGGGAGGGGGGGTGTCAGACCCATGCTGGACCTGTCCCATGGGAAGGTTCAGCATTTTTTGGATCGTCTCCTACCTATTGAACACTGTCAGGTGGGGGTCTGGTTCTCCTCCATAGACCTGTAGGATGTGTATTCGCATCCCTGATCTTCCATCCTAGGGCTTACCTACGCTTCCTTTGCAGGGTTAGCGTATGAGTACCAGAGGCTGCCGTTCGGCTTTTCTCTGGCTCCCCGCATCTTCACCAAGTGCGTGGAGGCCGCACTGGGGCCTCTGCGTCGTCAGGGGTTACGAAGTGTATTCTGCCCTGACGACGTTCTGGTCCTTGGCGGTCAAGGTGGATCGTCAGGTCTCATACCAGGCATGTTTCCTACCAGCCTGGGGTTGCTGTAGACTGGAAGTAGAGTACTCCTCTTCCTAGTCAACGGGTGGAGTGCTATGGGCATCCCTCTCAGAGCATGTTGTCGACACGCTCGGGAGGTTCTGTCCTAGGATGGTTACGGCGCTCTCCGTGATACGCCTGCTCGGTATGATGGCATAGCTGCTCATTCCGTGGTCCCTCTTGGCCTCCTCTTCACCCCAGGAGGAGGTTACGGAGGTGGTTCTTTTCCAGTATGGAAATAGACCCGGTGAGAGGCAAGTGGAATCGGCTAAGGTTCCCGTGTGAGTACTGGGGGACCTCACCCCCTGGGGAGGGCCTGGGGTCCTCGCCAGGGGGGTCCCCATGGGCAGTAGGCTGTCACACGTCACGTTTTTCACTGACGCCTCGCTCGCTGGAGACGCGTCGGGTCAACGCAGTAGGGGGCAGCTGGAAAACCATGCTGCCCGGTCTGCGCTACGTTCAATGTGTTGGTATTGAAAGCGGTCCTTCTGGTCCTCAAACGGTGTTTGATCAGGACGGACAATACGACGTCAGCGTCGTATATCGACAGACAGGGAGGAGTACGTTCCCCCCGTCTGCACTGGGCGGCGGGCGGCTGGCTATGGGCGTTCTCCATCTGCGTGGCCACATCCCCGGCAGGGTGAATGTGGGTACAGGTGTGATGTCGCGGGGCGGTCCTCACCCTGACGGGTGGGGATTACGTCCGGACATAGTCAGGCAGGTCGGGGGCCGATGCCGTGCCGCCTGGGATTCTTCCCCCATACATCTGTTAGGTCAGTTGTTGGGGCGGGTACGTTGAGGAACGCAGGTCCTTGATCCTGATTGCGCTGGACCGGGGCGCAGCTGTGTGGTTCCCGGTCCTGATCCAGCTCTTGGTATCCCCATCATGGCCTGTTCCTTGGTCATCGCGGGCCCTCTCTCAAGCGCACGGGTTTCTGTGTTAGTTCCCTGTGCTGGGCTAGCCGCTGATGGGTTGGCTGGTGAGAGGGTGAGTCTGGAGAGGATGAATCCTTCTGTGGTTGGTACCATCCGGAACGTGCATGCTCCCTCCACTATCGTGGGTTACGCGGGTAGGTGGCGTATTTTCCAAGAGTGGTGTAAGGCCACCCTCGTGTGAAGCGTTTACTGCTTGGCGCTCGGCGCCTTAAGCCGGTGAAACGTTCTCTGGCTCCGAGTTGGGATCTTCAATTGGTCCTCGGGCGGTTGTCCAAGGCCCCGTTTGAGCCTCTTGAGCAAGGCCTTTGGGACTGCGTTCCTGCTGGCCGTCACCTCCGCTAAGCGTGTGGGTGAGCTCTGTGCTCTCTCGGTGCGGCCTGAGTGTCTGTCTATTCGTTTCGATAGCGGTGCCACTCTGAGGCCTAATCCAGTATTCGTGCCAAAGAATATCCGGAGCTCTTTCCGCTCCAGGGATATTGTGGTTCAGGCGTTCATCCGTCTCCTCACGCTAGTGAGTTGGAGGCGAGCCTTCACCTGTCATGTCCGGTCCGGGCTTGGGGATTTACCTCAGCCGTTCTAATTTTTTGTCTGTTGCGGTGGCTCTCGCGCTGGTAAGGCACTGTCGAAACAGCGCCTGTCCCATTGGTTGTGCGAGGGCATTGCCCTTTGCTACATGTTGGCCGGGCTGGCTCCCCCTGGGGGTGTCAGGGCGCACTCCACTCGTGGGGTGGCGGCCTCTGCCGCCCTGCTGGGTGGGGCTTCGGTGGAGGACATCTGTGCTGCGGCTTCGTGGTCCTCACCGGGTCCCTTCGTAAGGTTTTACCTCATGGACATGACCGGGGGTTCTGTCTCCCAGGCGGTTCTGAGGTCTAGAACCTCTCCTGCTTCCCGTCCTTTGGTGGGGTAGCAGGGGTGTGTGGGTGTGGGCCACAATGTGTTGTGTCACACGTGGTTCCGCCTGTGCTGTGCGTTCAAGAGGTTCTAGTTCCCTCTTGTTCGCACTCGGGTTGAGCAGGACGTGATTCGCCAGTACGACTAATATAACGATAGGTTATGTATATAACCTAGTTATATGAGTACTGGCTGAGCGTCCTGCTCTTAGCTTGCCCTGAGGTCCCTTGGGGAAACTTTTCTTTGGAAACGTTTTTTTCCGAGGAAGAGCGAGTGGTGACCACGCCTAGTGCTATATAGTACGTCACTAGGGCGGGGCCTGGCAGGTGCTGGGTGTATTGTTTTTTATTCGTTGATGGAGTACACTAGGTATATCTCGATGGCAAAGAGCAGGACGCTCAGCCAGTACTCATATAACTATCTTAACCGTCTGTAGTGTGGTAGTGAAAGGGTTAACATTCTGTCGTGTGATAGTGAAATGGTTCACCTTCTGTAGTGTGGTTGTGGAAGGGTTAACCCTTTGGTAGTGTGGTAGTGAAAGGGTTAATATTATTGATAAGCTTGATCTTAAAGGTCCCATGCATTATAAATGTCATTTTTCAGTCTCTAGCATTGTATTATAGTAATAGGAGTTCGTATCAATGTGTTTTAGGGTCTAAATACCATATTGGCGAATTGCTCCGTTTCAGCCCACCCCCTCTGTGCCTCTAGTAAATCGGGTCATTTTGATTTGAAGTCCCTGAGCACGTCACTGGGCGCTGTGGATAGACACAGTGATGCGATTGGCTCTGTGGTTGGAGCTAATGCCCGCCCCCATTCTACCTAGACTAGACAGCGAGTGGGGCTGCGGGTCCGAGAGGAAGAGAGAGCCGAGAGGGAGCCGAGAGAAAGGAAGAGAGAGGGAGGGAGGGAGAGAGAGGGGGCACTTGGGGGGGGGGGGGACCTGCCGCACGGAGGTCCGCGCGACACACACCTCCGAACGGGAGAGTGATAGAAAGAAAAAAAGGAAGAGAGAGGGAGGGAGGGAGAGAGAGGGGGCACTTGGGGGGGGGGGGGGACCTGCCGCACGGAGGTCCGCGCGACACACACCTCCGAACGGGAGAGTGATAGAAAGAAAAAAAGGAAGAGAGAGGGAGGGGCTTCTCTCTCTCTCTCTCTCTCTCTCTCTCTCTCTCTCTCTCTCTCTCTCTCTCTCTCTCTCTATCTCTCTCTCTATCTCTCTCTCTCTCTCTCTCTCTCTCTCTCTCTCTCTCTCTCTCTCTCTCTCTCATGGTATAAATGATTATTTGTGTAAATAAGGTTATACGCCGACCATTAAGAAAATACATGTTAGTTTAGGAATAAGGGGCAGGTAACTATATAACTATAAGATTTATTCTTCTTCCTGCTCCTTTTGTCCATGGAATGACTATTTATGATTTTTTAATGAAGAAACTATGATTGTATTATTCCATGTGGCAAATAAAAACTCTGAACTGAACTGAACTCTCTCTCTCTTCCCCCCCCCTCCCTCCCTCCCTCTACCAGTGCAGACTGTGGTCTGACTGTCACTCAAAGTGCTTGGGCGGAGCCAGGCCATAACAGCCTGATTTCTCGAGGCTGAAAAATGATGGTTTCGAGTACTTGATTAGAAATATAAAACAATGCATTTTTTTGAAAAAAAAATTACAAATGTCTTCAATAGACTAACAGGAATTGTGTAAAGTTGCCCAAATAGTGCTAGGAATAGCAGTGCATAGCCCCTTTAATTATAATTCATTATTAATGATATCGGTCGCCTGGAGCACCGCTCGGCCGCGTCGTGGGCACCTCTTGACCCCGCACTCCCCGTGGACAGGACGTGGCTTTTCAGCGGGTCAGTATTTTGTCAGTGATGGATGCCAGCTGTACGTGGCGCACACCATGAGACCCGGCCCCCCGCCAACCCCTTTCCACAACTCCACCATCTGCCAGCGCGCCCCTCCACCTTGTGACGTCAAGATGATTATGTCATTATTAATGCCAGGATGATGGATGTCAAAGTCCTTACAGATGGGACGGGGCAACAGTGGCTTGGGAGGTAGAGCAGTCGTCTGGCAATCCGGAGGTTCCTGGTTCGATTCCCGCTCCTCCCGGGCAGCGTGTCGATGTGTCCTTGAGCAAGACACTTAACCCCTAATTGCTCCCGATCAGCAGGTCGGCACCTTGCATGGTTGCCTCCGCCGTCAGTGTGTGCATGTATGAGTGAATGTGTGTGTGAATGTGTGAGTGAATGGGTATAATGTGAGTAACAAATTGTACAGCTCTTTGGATAAAAGCGCTATATAAAAAAGCAGCCATTTACCATGGGAGACATGGGCCAATAGGAGTGAGGGTAAATGTTTGTGTGACTGGCTTAATGTAAGATGAATTAATTAATTAATTAATTAATTAATTAATTAATTAATCTTTGCCTTTATATGGCACTTTTCTAGACACTCAAGGTCCTTAACTCATTGACTGCCATGCTGTTTTTCCATCTGTACTCCCTGGCACCAGCGTTTTTGACCATTTTCACGATGTTTGCAGACCCATCGTATATTCTATATTATAGCTATGGAGACAACAGTATGGCTCATTTGAAAGGCAATATTTATACTCCAACAGGGAACAAACCGTTTATTTCTACATACCTTCGTTCCTGCGCAATCCCAGGCTAAACACGTCCGTTTCAAAAGAATCCAGTCTCGTTTTCCTGGAACGCAAGATATTACGTGTTTTCTGTGCAGCATGCACATTTCGTGCGGGTTGCTCGCCTGACACCTATATTATTTCCAGGTCAAAGGTAAACATGGCCATAGTAGAATGGGTCTACCATTTGTCCTCTTCATAATAATCTCCAATAGTTTGCTCTAGGCATTCGCCATTGCCAAACGTTATAGTTGGCTCTAGTCTGGGGCGTTCTCAACTCTGTTGTCGGCGACAGATGTTACATGCTTGGCCGGTTTGACTATAGTATTTTCTAAGATTTTTTACATGATTTTTTATGATTTACTCTTCATAATAATCTCCAATAGTTCGCTCGCCATTGCATAGGCAGTTCCCAGGCTAGTGGCTACTACTCTGGCCAGCAGTGAGTGAGTGAGCAAACCCCCCCGCCCCCCCCCCACAGTAAACTAGCCCAGTTAAAAAGGTAGGCGATACTGCCACCTATCGGGATTCGTCATTTCAATTCCAATTCACACAGAGGTACCAGGATCACACAACAAGGTCTGGCTGACTGTTTAGTATAATATTAATAAGATAAAAAAATAAAAACGAGTATAAAGGTTTTTGGCTGCAAACGCATGGGAGCCCAAAACTAGAATACTCGTTTTTTGCGTTCAATGAGTTAACAATGTAGGTAACTGGCCTCTTCAACCACCATAGATTAGATAAGAACTTTATTATTAGATTAGATGAGCACAAGTACAGTACAACGAAAATAAGTTTGCCATCCAACCAGAGTGCAAATGTAACATTAAAGTGCGATAGTTATATAGAATGTACAGGTGATTAAACTGGGTATAAAATATATAAATGAGTACTACTGAATAATAGTGCTAATAAGATGTACAGTATGTACAGAGTTGTTGTAGTATTAATATGTACAGTGATACAGGTATAAAGACACTGTGGTAGTAAGTCAAATTGGCCAGCAGCATAAGTAGTAAGAGTATAGGTAAGGGATATGTACAGATATAGTATCTACAGATATGTAAAAATTATTATATGCAGGTACTGTATGTACAGACAGATGTGGATAGATATATATATATCTATCTAGGTCGTCCTCGGACGGGCCCTCCATCGGTGCTTCCAGTCATCCCGATCCTCCATGCATCTGGCTAGCTCGCCGGTGCTTTCTGTTCCCGCATCTCTCCTGAGTACGTCCACGTAGGTTAATGTGGGACGTCCTCGTGATCGATGCCTGTGTGTTGGTTCCCACAGCACAAGTTTGCTGGTTGGCATCTCATGGTGTCTCTAGCAGTGACCTGCCAGCCTCATTCTCCTGACTGCCACTTTATCGGTCACCTTTAGCACCCCCCCATTCAAGTTTGCATTAGTGACATGCTCATCCCTGTTGATGTTGAGCACCACACGCATCATTCTGGTGTAGCACCCATCCAAGGACTTCTGCAGGGTGGGCTTCAAGGTCCAGCATTCACTGCCATACAAAAGGACAGACTCAACTGTTGCATGAAAGAAGTTGAGCTTTATTTGACAGGGGAGGTTGGATTTCCACACACTGGTCATGCTGTTCAGAGCCCTCCACGCAAGCGCCTTCCTCACTTTAAGGTCTTGCTCGGACGAGTTGACCCACGAGCCCAGGTACTTGAAATCACTGACTTCCTTTAGAGCAGAGCCTCCTGTTGTCCTTAGAGGTGGATGATCCGGGAGGATGTTATACATTATGACCTCGGTTTTCTTGGCATTTAGCCTAAGGCCAACCTTGGCGCACTCCGTCTCCACTCTGCACAGGAGTTCCTGTGCCTGCTCCACCTGGTCAGAGAGCAGGCTGATGTCGTCCTCGTAGTCAAGGTCTGTTAGGACTATGGCGGGGTGTCGTCTCGATCTCCTTGGGGTTATTGTGAGACCAAGTTCCTGCTCCCGTCCATTGATGGCCTTCCTGAGCGCATAGTCGAGGACTATGACGAAAAGGAAGGGGGCAAGGGTGTCCCCTTGCATCACTCCAGCCAGGATGTCAAATTCTTCACTGTTGCCGTCTGGGGTTACCACCTTGGCCCTTGTACCCGTGTGCATGGTCCCTATGGCCCGGAGTAGATTGGGAGGGACTCCGTAGGCCTTGAGTATCCTCATCATCACAACTCTGTGTATCGAGTCAAAAGCCTTTTTGAAGTCGATAAAGCACAGTACCGCTGTCAGGTTGTTCTTCTTCACCTCCTCGATGATTCTTCTCAAGGCCAAGATCTGGGCCACAGTGGTCCTCTTCTCTCGGAAACCATTTTGGTTCTCCCTGAGGTGGGGGTCGATGGCATTCCTTATCCGGTTTAGTATCATGCGATTGTACATCTTTGAAATGACACATGTCAGACTTATGCCACGGTAGTTGTCTGGCTTCGAGAGATCTCCGGACTTAGGCACTGGGATGATGTTAGAGAGAGACCACATATCAGGCTGGTTGTTTTACATCAGGGCATGGTTGCAGAACTCCAGGATGATGTCAAGGTCACAGTTCTTATAGACCTCTGGGGGAATGCCATCCGGCCCAGAACTTTTCCCCTGCTTCAGTGTGGATTTCACTTTGGTAAACTCCCTGGCTGTGAAGGGACCATCGTCAATAGTGAGATTTGTGAGGACGGCAGGTATCGTCTCCTCATCTTCATCCACTGTCAAGTGTGTTCCCAGTAGATTTTGGAAGTGAGTGAACCAGGAGGTCACCCTCTCATCTGGGCTGTTGCCTTCTACCTGTCCCTGCTTCGTCCTTTTCCTTCCACTCATCTCATTGATGACCCTCCATGCCTCCCCGTACTGCTGTTCACCATGCGCTGCCTCCACTCTCTGCACCTTCTCCATCAACTCCTCCCCCCTTATCTTGTTGTAGGGATCGAACAAAAGGTGTTTGGCCTTTTTCAGTACCTTGCGATTCTCTGCAGTCTGCTCATGCCGGTAGCTTCGTCGTGCCTCCTCCACGCCCTCACGCGCCACCATGACTTCTGGGTGTTTGGACCTCCGGGAGACCCCATTCCTCTCCACCACTGGAACACACATACTGGCCGCCTCTTCATTCGCAGCAACGAACCGCCTGTATTTGGTAATAGGCTCCTCCTCCTCACCTAGCAGCTGAAAGCGATTCCTCACTTCCACTGCGTACCTAGTTTGAAGGCCAGGGTTCACTGAGAATGCCTTCCAGTCATACCGGGTCTTCAGGCTTCGTTTGGGGACCCTGAGGCTCAGTCGCACCCTCATGGAGACCACTCGATGATCAGAGCCCACAGAGTTGAACGTGCTGTAAGGTTCAGCTTTCAGGATGGAGTTCCTCCACCTTCGTCTTACTAGTATGTAGTCCAGTTGACGTTGCATACCGGTAGCCCGATCCTGGAAGGTCCATATCTTGCCCCTTCTTTTCTGGGACATGGTGTTCACAGCCAGTAGCTCGTGTTCCATCAGTAGGGCTGCCAGGTATTCGCCATTGCGATTGGTGAATTTGTGGTGTGTGAAAGGTGCATCCTCTGGTCCGAGCCTTGCGTTGAAGTCACCCAGGATTGCTAGGAAGTTGTGAGCCGGGATATCATAGACCGCTGTTGCAAGGTCCTCATAGAACTTCTCCACCTCCTCAGCTAGTGCCACATTGGTGGGTGAGTGCATGACTATGACAGTTGTAACTGGGTTGCCATCAAAGTCAGCAATAAGGATCCTGTTGGTGTGATAGCGTACCCTACGGAGAGCTTTACGTGCCCGAGAACTCAGCAATAGCCCCACGCCGCCAGTGGCAGCTTGTGCCTTGTTTCGCCACACTGATGAGGTGATGAACCAGCATCTCTCCACTCTGTGATACACTATCTGATCCTCAGCATGCACTCTTCTATGCTCCTGGATTCCCAGGATCTCAACTCCCCTTTCCTCGGCACAGTGTGCCAGTTCCTCCAATCTTGCTTCTTCTCTCACTGTGTTTGCGTTGAAGGTTCCCATGGTGAATGGTCTCCGACAACGCAGGGGTGCATTGGACCGCGTGCTGTGATCGGATAGAAGCCTCCCTTCTGGGTTTGGGGTCCTATTGTCATACTGTCCTCTGGGGAGAGGACCAGCACCACCATCCTCTGCTTGGTTCCTGTGGACTCCCGCCGCTGGAAGTATAGGTTTAGGAATGACGGAGGTATGGCATTTCCAGATTTCTACCACTACTTTAAGGCGTACACTTTAAGACCACTAACAACATGGTTTGATCCCCAAGCATTAGTATCCTGGAGAAATTTAGAAGAAAATATAGTAGCTCCACGTAGGCTGAAGGGCATAGTATACACCAAATTACCAATTAAGCGATGCGAACGGAAATTTGGCCCCGTAATCACTCATGCGATCCGGATATGGCGCAAAACACAAAAAAAATATTCTACCCCACATAAATGGCATAATCATACTCCCTTATTCAATAACAATGCACTCTTGATTGGAAAACAACCTATAAGATTCCCTAGATGGGAAAAGCAAGGCATACACTCATTAGGAGACGTTTTCAACAGACAGGGTTTTTGTAGTTTCAATGAAATACGCAACATTTTTTATCTCACCAAGTCCACATATTATTTTTTGTATTTTATTTTTTTATTATTTTTTAAACAAACACATAAACAAACATGACAACACACAATAAGATATACAAGCATTAATTGTCAGAGCACATCCAATGAAATCACATTTTAGTTAATTGTCTTATATAAGATATACCCCTAATACCTGTTATCTAAAAACCTACACACATATGCTCCAGCTCGAACCCCCCCCTCCCGGACCCCACCTTGGGAAGTACCTCCATTATCCCTCGCACCTAACCAGACACTACCATTATAAGCTAGCTTTTATTCTCTCCACCACTTCTAACCACATTGACATTTTGGATTCATTGAGACCCAGAATTCTTGCTGTAGATATTTCGTGATAAATCACATCGAGATATGTAAGAAACCAAACTTTCCGGCAAATTTTTTCCGGTTGAAACCAGCGTGATGCGATCAGCTTTTTAGCTACTGTGATACCCGATAAAACCAATCTCTTTAGCTGTGGATTTACTGCAAACTCAAAAACAGAGTACGAGTTTTGATAATTGTTGGGTCACATCTTTCCAGAATGCCTTAACTGGTGGGCAGTCCCAATACATGTGCATAAATGTCCCTTCGTCCCCATTTGTACATTGGGAGCATTTGGAGTCTTGTTTAAGACCCATTCTGCACAGTCTTATAGGAGTCAAGTATGTCCTGTGAATATAGTTAAGATTGATTTGTTGATGATCCGGGTTCCTTGATGTAAGTCGGACATTTGCCCAGGCTCCTTGCCAATCAAAGTCATTTTCCAGGTCTGGTATATCCCTCCTCCAGACAGAGTCTAGTTGGAGGGTTTCATACGAGGACGTTAGTAATTGATGATACAAATCTGAAACAAAACCTCTCGATGTCTCTCTTTCATAGAAGAATTTGTGGTATCTGTGGTGTTCAATTGGTATGTCTAATGGAACACCGTGAGACTTCAAACATAGCTGTAACTGTATGTAAAAAAGCCATGTGGACTTGGTGAGATTAAATTTTTTGCGTATTTCTTTATCACTACAAAAACCCTGTTTGTTAAAAACATCCCCTAATGAGTGTATGCCTTGCTCTTCCCATATAGGGAATCTTATAGGTCGTTTTTCAATTAAGAGTGCATTGTTATTGAATAAGGGAGTATGATTGTGCCATTTATGTGGGTTAGGATTTTTTTTTTGTGAATCACGCCATATCCGGATCGCATGAGTAATTATGGGGCCAAATTTCCATTCACAGTGCTTGATTGGTAGTTTAGTGTATGCTATGTCCTTCAGTCTATGTGGGGCTACTATGTTTTCTTCTAATTTTCTCCAGGATACTAATGCTTGGGGGTCAAACCATGTTGTCAATGGTCTTAATGTGTACGCCTTAAAATATTGGAAAAAATCTGGAAATGCCATGCCACCATCTGCTTTATTTCTCTGTGCGGTGGATCTTTTTATACGTGGTGGTTTGTTATTCCAAATAAATTTGTATGTGGAGGAGTGTAATCTTTTCCAGTAACCCTCTGGAGGGGGTAACGGTAGCATTGAACTGAAGAAGTTGATTCTAGGTAGTACATCCATCTTAACTATTGATATCCGTGCTTGTACTGTGTTTTTAAGTTTTGCCCATCTATCAAGGTCGTCTTTGATTTTGTTTTGGATTTTTGTGTAATTGTGCTTCACCGTTTGTCTTATGGTGGGGAATATTTCCACTCCCAAGCATCTAAAATGTTTTACCATCGGTATCTCTCCTCGGAGGGTTATATCTTTTTTTGCAGGGGTGTTAAGTGGAAGGAAAGCCGACTTCGGCCAATTTATCTTAAATCCCCATAAATCACCAAAGTTCTCAATCAACTTGAGCAGATGAGGCAATGTGGTGTTGGGGTTTTGCATGAACAATATTACGTCGTCCGCATATAAACTAATTTTTTGTTGTGTGCCCTTGATTACGATTGGTTCTATGGATTGGGATTGTCTTATATATTGTGCTAAAGGCTCTAATGATAGATTGAATAGTCCGGGACTAAGAGGGCAACCCTGTCTGGCAGAGCGTGATACCGGAACGATTTTGGAGATGATTGTGCCTGTTGTAATCATGGCCGATGGGTCTTTGTATAATACTTTAATCATATCAATGAATCCTTTTCCTAACCCCATCCTTTCTAATACTGCCCATAGATACGACCATTCCAGCCTGTCAAAGGCTTTCATAGCATCCAGGGACAGCATCGCCTTAGGTATGGTGTCATCCTTGTCGGCATCTAGTACGTGCAGTATTCGTCTTATGTTATCAGTGATCAGGCGGCCTCTTATGAAGCCAGTTTGGTCCGGGTGAACTAAAGACGTCATATGCTTTTGTAATCTGATGGCTAATACCTTAGAGTACAGTTTGATATCGGTTCCGAGGAGGCTTAAAGGTCTATAACTACCGCACTCGTTGGGGTCTTTGTCTTTTTTAAGGAGGACTGTTATGAGTGCAATATTGTCATTCTTATGGAAGTTCCCCTCCTTGACTGAGTATAAGATCATATTTAGTAATAAGGGTCCAATTATGTCCCAACATAGTCTATTTGCCAACACAATGAACCCGGAAATTTTGGAACCACCAAACTTTTATGATAGATATGGATAGTATGGGTCACCAGCACTTAGAAACTGCCGGATGCTAAGTTTAACATGTTGGGCAATTTTTTTTATTTGCATAATTAGCATACATTTGTTTAATCACCTAAATGGACAAATCTCGGAAAGTACTTGATCAATTTCAACAATGTTGGAGTGGTTTTGGGGGTTATTCGGGATGCTGAATCCATTGATGATACTCAAGAGTTTCGAAATTGCAATATTTACTGGAATTTACCAAATTTCTACTAATTTTGGTGCAATATTTGTGCATTTTCAGTCAATTAGAAAGTTTTAGAGAACACTGAAATTATTACATTTGGACAGCACAGACATTATGTATTCACAATATCTCTACTGACCCCAAATAGTTCATATGGTAATGTCATATTGTCATAGTACAGTAGATAGGCAGGTGTATAAAGATTGCGTTGTCAAGACAAAGACTCAGATGTGAAGGGCATCCGCTCTTTTATTTACTACCTGTAACGTTACAGCAAGGAAAAACACTAAAACTGGTCAAACTGTGTACAATAACATAGCTTAATAAAACAGAAATGACAAAAGAAAGATATTTACATTACTCAAGCATATAGGCCACAACATAACAATATGTGCTTCCTCCTACTGCATAGTAGTAGATAATTACTTCTCACTCAGAAAGTGGCTACCGTGTTCAGAACTCTGAATCCACATCATCAAACTCCTCATCATTAAACTCCTCCCTACTGTCTTCATCTTCCTCTGAATTTACTTTAATGTCATCACTTATGGTCTTCAGTTTTGGAGCTCTGTTATCATCACTGCAATCTTGCACAGCATTGTATGCTGACCAGTCCAGGGGAAGACGGGAAGAGTGGAGCTGCGAGAGCCAAGCAGCATCCTTCTTCTGTGCTCTTGACACACTGTGTGATGGCATCTTGGATAGCATCAGTTCTTGGGACTTCTTTCAGAGCTGGTGGTGTCATCTTCTTGGGGCCTGTGTAATGTTTGATCACAAAACTGCTCTTGTGAGCCAGACAGAGTTTCCCAGCGTCAAGCTTTGTCAGACGAGGTAGTTTTAGTGACATGACCCCACCACCAGGAGTGGCTCCTCCAGGGAACAGAATACCTGCAGGATTCTGCACAAACTGTGGCCATGGCATGAGTCGTGCGGCAACCGTTCAGTGTGAGACCACAAGGTAAAAATTGTCACCCCAACTGTGGATGGGGCCAATCTGCCTCTCCAAGCCAACTGTGCGCAGATACTTATCTGGGTACTCTGAAGCATATTTGGCAGCTGACTTCCGGAACCGTATGACTTCATCATAGGTGGTGACAATGCCATGCTCGTTAAGATTCTTGACCAGCTCTGCGCTACCATATTTATGGTGGAGTCTTACGGCAAGCCCCAGGGTTGTCTGATTCCAGCTCCCACTGATGTGCTGCTGGATGCACTGAGCGAGTGTAAGTGATGGTTTGGTCACTTTTCCTTCCTTTGATACCAGACAGGAGACAAACTTCAAAAGGGATGGACTTGTGGCTTGTATGATCTTGTCATGCTGGAAGCTTCCACAGTCATATTCACGGTGCAAGGGAATATTCTGCACCTCAGCTTGAACTCTCTTCACAAGCTTGGTGATAAATTCATCAGCAGCAGTGGTTTTATCTCGTTTTACCAGTTTGAGTGACTGAGTGAGTGAGTTACTCATGGAATGTCTAAAATCAACAATAGTCTGGCACCCTTCCACCCTCATGACAGCTACAGCATCACCATAAAAGTCACACAAGTTAGATAGCATCCTCTTACTGCAGAGGTGCCCGGAGTTGGCTACATATATATCATGTAACTCTGACACTGTCCAGGTTGATGACTTGTCTGCATTCATGTGGTCAATGACAGCAGCTAAATAGCTATCAAACGGTCTGCACTGGGAACTTGCACTTGAGGAAACTCTCTTGAAGTCATCGTAGCACTTGGTGGGATACTGGGCATCAGTTGCATGCAGGTCCAGGACGGCATTTACCCGTAGAGCCACTTCCTCAGCCCATTGATCCTGGCGCTCATCACATTTAGACTAGATGATGTTTTTGAAGGATGGCATTCCTGGTCTCTCAACAGTCCGGCATTGTTTCACTGGCTTCCATCTATCAGGGTGTTTGGTGTCTTTGGGTTTGCAAATGATACCACAAAACAGACATTGTTTAGAAAAGTCAAAGGCATGAGAACGAGACATAAGTTTCCCTAGCTGACCATCAGATGAGCTGAGCTTGCCTTTGGTTGCCTTTCTTAGAGGTATATGAGCTATAACATGATTTGTGACAAACTACAGAGGCTGACACACCATGGGTAGCAATGATGTTCGATAAAGTCTCAGTTGTAGCTGAATCGTCAAGCTCTTCACTCTTCTGAAGCAAAGCTGTAATGCCTTTTGGTCCAGCTGTCTTGAAGTCATTGTTCTTGCCGTCACAGGGCTTTAATAGGCATTTCTTCCTTGACATGTCAATCTGAAATTAACAAAAGAAGAATGCACTATTTGTATCCTCTGTCTCTGCACTACCACACACTCTACATTACAGAGCAATATGGATACATTGCCAGAATGTACATTTCGGACGGGCTGTTCACTATTCCAATGAAAACATGTATTTCGCATGTTATTGGTATGATCTTGACTGGTATTTGCATTACCTTTTGGGTCTCTTTCTCTGCCTCAGATCTTCTATCACACAATTCTACATTAAGGAGAGCAAAAGTACCATATGAATACTCTATACAATATTTAGAATCAAACTTGATGCTTCTCTGTGTGACAAGGGATAGAGCCTGGTGACGCGAGGCTAGGTAATAATCACACATTCATGTCATTAGGGGTATAACGATTCATTGATGCATCGAAATGCATCGATTCTAATGTGACTATTCAACTGCATCGATTTGAAAATGGTAGAATCGATTATAATCAAAAAAATATATATATATATTTAAAAAAAAATCTTTTTTTTTGTGTATTGTTTTTGTTGACCTATAGTCCATTCATGCTGAGTGAATCAGTTCCCCCAGCCACATTTGTGTATTCAACATTTTTGGGGGAATTAACTGATCGAAAATTAATCGAATCGAATCGTGGTCAAATGAAGAGATTTCATGATGCATTGAAACGTTGCCTGAAGAATAGTAATCGAATCTAATCGTTGTGAGGTGGAATCGTTACACCCCTACATGACATACATTGCTAACATAGCTAACTAGCTATGCATTAACATTACTTACCGTCAGGGGGCTAACGTTAACCCTAAGAGCTAGCTTACTGTAGCTTACTGTAGAGCTAGCTTACTGTAGCTTACTGTAGTAAGCTAGCTCTTAGGGTTAACGTTAGCCATCTGACAGCTTGTGATCATATTATATTCAGTGTTTGTTATTGGATAGTAAAACCACAGTTTGTGTATCTGTTTCTATTTTCTCAACTTACTTGCATTGAAACAACAATCCTTGAAAATCAGGGGTCTGTATTTGCTGCAGCTGCAGTTGGTAACAGTTACATACAAAAATTCAGTAGAATAGTTTCTAGTTGTGGCAGCAAACTGCTCCGCTGCCACGTGGACTCATGGCAGAGCTCAACTGCAGCAGTTACCCCAGTAACCAAGCATAAGCACCTAGAGTACCCCATTAGGCGCTCTACAAATTAAAGTTATTATTATTATTATCATTCTGTTTACAATTGAACTTTCCATGAAAATGATCTATAAATTCAGCATCTTCTGAAACATTTATAAACAGAAAATTCATTAAAAATGGCACCAAAATGAGTAGAAATTTGGTAAATTCCAGTAAATATTGCAAGTTTGAAACTTTTTTCTTCTCTTAAGTATCATAAATGGATTCAGCATCCTGAATAACCCCCAAAACAACTCCAACATTGTTGAAATTGATCAAGTAGTTTCTGAGATTTGTCCATTTAAGCGATTATGGAAATGAACGCTAATTATGCAAATAAAAAAAGTTGCCCAACATTTACAACTTAGCATCCGGCAGTTTCTGAGTGCTGGGGACCCGTACTATCCATATCCATCATAAAACGTTGGTGGTTCCGAAATTTCCGGGTTCACAATGGGGCTCTATGGGATGGCAAATAGACTAACAAGAAAGGTACTGTAAAGGCCATATGAGTGTTTTGTTTATTGATTATTATTAGTATTATTATTATCTATATATTATATATTGGATCAATGCACTGTTTTAAACTGTCTTATTTATGTTTGGACACTAGAGGGCTCACCACCCATTACAGCCCTATAAATAGCCAAGGTGATCAATGGAATCGTGTGCACCTGTGTTAGGATACAATTTTCTACCTGTTTCACTGCTGTTTCACTGCTGTTTCACTGCTGTTTCATCTGAGCACTTGACAACTGTTCTGATTTAACCCTTCATTCACCATCATTCACCTTTGGACAACAATAAACCTGTAAACCAAACCGGCGGCAACTTTGGACATTCAATTCATTCAACATCACAACTTTGGGACCGAGTAGGAGCCAGTAATAGCGGGTGCACCGTGGACGCTTGTCAATTCACTGGGGAGTGACAAGCGGCCACTACAGGTACATTTCTCTCATCCAGGAGCCTTACCACTTTGCATTGCGGTTATGGCCTTCTTGAGTTCCTCTAGTGTGATCGGTGTTTATAACTGTTTAGCGTCATCCTCTGAAAGTTTAGGGAGAATAATTTGATTAAGATATGTGTCCATTTTGTTTTGATCGAAGGCCGTTTCTGATTTATATAAGTCGGAGTAGAATTATTTGAATGTATCGTTTATTTTTACAGGGTCTGTTTCAAGTACTTGTTGTGCTCTAACGGTAGTTATATCTGCAAATTTTGCATTCATTCTCAATCGCATGGCTAATAGGTGACTAGGTTTAGAACCTTGGGAGTACTGCTGTTGTCTTGTGCTGCGTATTTGTATTTCCGATTGTTGTCTGTATATGGCATTGATCTCTATTTTTAGTACGTTAACTTGATTCTCTAGTCGAGTTGAGTCCACATATTATTTTTACGCACAGTTATTGGCATGTTTGAAGGCTCACGGTGTTCCATTAAAGATACCAATTGTACACCACAGATACCACAATTCTTTCTATGAAAGAGAGACATCGAGAGGTTTTGTATCAGATCTGTATCATCAATTACTAACGGCCTCGTATGAAACCCTCCATCTAGACTCAGTCTGGAGGAGGGATATACCAGACCTGGAGACAGACTTTGACTGGCAAGAGGCCTGGGCAAATGTACGACTTGCATCAAGGAACCCGGACCATCAACAAATCAATCTTAACTATATTCGCAGGACATACTTAACTCCTATAAGACTGAACAAAATGGGTCTTAAACAAGACTCCAAATGCTCCCTATGTAGAAATGGGGACGAAGGGACATTTATGCACATGTACTGGGACTGCCCACCAGTTAAGATATTTTGGAAAGAAGTGACCCAGCAATTAGCAAATCTCTTAACTCTGGATATACCTGTACACCCCTCTGTATTACTGCTGAATGATGTCTTTGAGCATGCAGTACCTCCACAGCTAAAGAGATTGGTTTTATCCGGTATCACAGTGGCTAAAAAGCTGATAGCATCACGATGGTTTCAACCGGAAAAAATGTGCCGGAAGGTCTGGACTCTTACATATCTCAATGTGATTTATCAAGAAATATCTACAGCAAGAATTTTGGGTCTCAATGAATCCAAAATGACATTGTGGTTAGAAGTGGTGGAGAGAATAAAAGCTAGCATATAATGGTAGTGTCTGGTTAGGAACAAGTTATAATGGTTAGTTTATCCAATGGGGGGTCTGGGAGGGGGGGGTTCGAGCTGGAGCATATGTATGTAGGTTTTTAGATAACAGGTATTAGGGGTATATCCTGTATAAGACATTTGACTATATGGTAATTTCATTGGATATGCACTGTGAATTAATGCTTGTATATATTATCGTGTGTTGTCATGTTTGTTTATATGTCTGTTTAAAAAATAATAAAAAAATAAAATACAAAGGTTTAGGAATGACTTTGTTCTCCATATTTTAGGCCTTACAATGCGCAATTTAAAGACTGTGGGGCGCAACTCCTCGTAGTCCTACTTTGGCCGTTTTAGGCATGATCCCTTATCCGCACTTCACTCCAATGCCTCCAGGTGGTAGACGGCTCGGAGCCAGGTGCAAGCAGCACCTGTGGTTTTTGTTCGGAGTGTCCTTCTCCTAGATGGGTTGCCTTGCATGGCTATGAGCCCCATCTGCTCTATGCACCCTGTATCCCTAGGTAGGGAGGCTAAAGAGGGTACTAACACTTGCCCAAGGTGAACCCTCAGACTAGTGGAGGGAAGGAGTTGTCTTACTTACTTATATATATAAATACTGTATGCTATCATACAGAGTTATATGGTATATATTAGGCCTGTCCCCGACTAAGGATTTGTATAGTCGACTTTGATTGGCCAATTTTATTTTTGTATCATTCCATTGGGCTGTGTTTTTAATGTTTATTTTTTTTTGCATTCGACTGAGAGATTGGCAGTCGACTACGGCTCCTTTCGATCGATTAGTCGACTATTCGACTAGTCGAGGTCATCCCTAGTGTATATATATAGGTATGTGGAGAGGCAATTTATTCCTGTATTTGCATAATCCCTTCATATCCTGGCACATCCCGTTGTTGAAATTCAACTCTCAACAATGACTATACTCGAGGCTACAACTGACCATGCATATTTGATGCGGAAAAGGAGACAATGAGAGACGTCTGCCTGCTGTAGCAGCCTTTCTGTCAAACGTGCTGTCAGATCATATTCACAGTGAGCAGAGTTATTGACTGAACAGCTTGCCGGCATGAAGTTATCTCTCCGGGTCAGTGTCCGTGTCACACAGGAGATGTTTACCTTCAGGGTCTTTCTGACAGTAAGATAAACAAAACGCATAAATTCTTAGCCACGATGTGGCTTGTGCAGTCAATCAGAATCCAGTATTCACCCAGGCCGTGGGTATATAAAATAAAATAAACCACTTTCTCAACAGCCATTGTCAACAACACGTATCCTCAAATGTAACGGTTATATACAGAGTAGAATGTGCAAATACATGTATGAAAGTTGGTGCAAACAATTGTATATGATATGTACATAGCAGATGTGCAAGGCCAAATATGGAAATATTCTGTACATAGATTAACTATAATATTGAAGAAGGTCGAGTCCTGTGCAAAAGTAGCAATCTTAACTGAGCAGTGCAGCATTCTATGGGAATAGTGATGCATGAGTATACACATACACACACACACACAAACAGATACACACACAGACACACACAAACAGACACACACACACACAGACACACACAGACATACACCCGCATGCATGCACGCACGCACACACGCACACACACACACACACACACACACACACACACACACACACACACACACACACACACACACACACACACACACACACACACACACACACACACACACACACACACACACACACACACACACACAGTCCTGCTACCTTCCTCTGTGTGTTTCTTATATCCTCAGAAGGCCACCATCTTAATTGGAGCTTCATTAGAAACAGCAGTTTTCTCAGGCTCCTTCTGAAGCAGGCAGGACACACCAGGGGCTGCGTGTCCTTCAACCGTGCAGTACAATATGTTTCATACTGCTGTGCAGTCTGTGTGATCCATGTGGTCTATATAGGGTGACCAAATCCATATGATCCAAATGCAGGACAGCGTGTCGATTTTGCGGGACATTTGTTGAAATTGCGGGACAGTAATGAATATGTATACAATAATCATGTTTACATAATGTATTCATTTTGATCAAAATATAAAATATAAGCATTTAATGTATTAAAAACACAATAGTGTTGTGTCTTAATTGCTTATTATACGCATAATCACTGTATAGAAGAATACCACAATCCAACATGCTGTTAAATTACCTACCGACTCCTAGCGGTTATATGGCTATATTGTAATGTGATACTGAAGTGCATGTATTACATTGTCTACACTGGTAGTGGCTTCCTTGATTCTAAACCTGTGCAGAACACTACAAACATTTCATTTATCATTCAATGATAATCTGACAAAATTGTACAATTATTAAAATGATAATACTTTTAATATTTTTTTTATCATAATATACATTTAATTGTTTTAAACTTTAATTAACAGGTTACATGTAAATGGGTATACAGGATGAATATAATAACATGAGCATTAGTAGGCCTGTGTTATGGCCGTGTTATCCTCTAAGTGAAATACATAATGAAAACAGCAGTGAACAACAGGAAACAACTATATACAAAATATATCCTATGGGGAACAATAGGCTATAGCTATAGGCTAAGCAAATGGCTGTAACATGCACAATTTGCGTCTCGAACATAGAAATGTGCCTCTGAAAGTTTCAGCACCAAGGAGAGCACCATAGTGCCTTTAGTGTTTGATGAATTTATATTTATTACTGGACTGTGCAGCTTCTAGTAGAGCCTTCTGACCAATAGCATATTTATAAAAAGGTGCACTGTGAGAGAGAAATTCGTTTTGACTTGTATTTCTCTCTTCACAAGCTCCACACTGCATCTATTTTTCTGGTCCGTCCATGCGCCTGTCATGAGGGAGAACAACCTCTCTACGAACGCATTGCGGGATGCTCAGGAAGAATGAACCCAGCTGGATCAGGTTGGGGGTCTGGATGTCCTTCAACAGCAGCCCCCACTTCACTCCAACAGTTGCCTCCATCTCCAACACTTCCTTCTGACGTGGAACGATTAAACAAAACTCCTCGAGAGGCTTCAGCTGTAGCGCACAGGTCAGTGAAGCTGACATTTATCTTTAGAGACATGACAGAAAGAGCCTTCAGATCATTCTCATTGGAGAAATCGAACCACTTCTCGAGGTAGACGATGGCAGACCTATAGAATGATGTGAAGTCTGCTCTTGTCTTTGTCGCTCTCGCATCTGGGAAGTGGCGGAGAAGGACACTGGCCTCTGTTCCAAAGAAGGAATCCGTGAGCCTTTGCTGGAGTTTCCCACCCAGGGTGGAGAGGATGGGGTAGACCTCGCATACAGTCACGTCATCCCCCAATAACCAATAACCAATAGCCAATAACAGCTTGCATATATAGTACCTGGCGCAAGTTGTTTATTGCCGCGCAACTTGAGCGACCGGAAATAAACAGCTCGCGCCAGGTACTACATGCGCTTGTGCTGGTTAGACTATAGGCTATGTTACATAACGTTACGTATGTAGTACTTGCGGTGCGTGCATTAGTGCATGTTTTGGGGATTAATGAGAGGACAAAAACAATAATTATTAATAATAATAATAATAATAATAATAATAATAATAATAATAATAATAATAATAATAATAATAATAATAATAATAATAATAATAATAATAATAATAATAATAATAATAATAATAATAATAATAATAATAATAATAATAATAATAATAATAATAATAATAATAATAATAATAATAATAATAATAATAATAATAATAATTGTTTATTGAATTGCGGGATACTTATTGAAATGCGGGACATTGTTCTTATCTTACGGCATGCGGGACAGAGGGCTGAAATGTGGGACTGTCCTGCACAAATCTGGACGTTTGGTCACCCTAGGTATATATGGTCTGTGAGGTGGTATATGTGGTCCGTGAGTCAAGTCAAGTCAAGTCATCTTTATTTCTATAGCACATTTACAAATTACTAAAGCCAAACCAAAGTGCTTTACAGGTACATGATAAAAACACATGCACTACAGTAATAAGTAAAAATACACCAAAATTACAGAAAAGGTACTGTTAAGCTGTAGGAATATTTCTCCTAAAGGTACATGCAAATAAAGATTGCTCCACTTCTGCAAGGTCAATTTGCATGTTTTTGGTATCTATGAACATCTAGGGACCTGGGGGTATGCATTTCCAGTGTCAGAAATATTGTGTCTGTTACTAGGCTGAGTAAATTGTAATGAAGAAAAGGAGAATATAAATTATGATTTATGATTTTTGCATCTTTGATCATGTTAAATCTGCGAGGTACGAGAAAATGCTCACTGAGCTCATTCACCACCTTATTGAGATCATGTGTACAAAAAATCTAAGCAAATGAATAAAGGGAAGATGATTAAACAGAAGGATTTGTAGATACAGTAATTAATGATAATCGATTTTAATTATAAATTCATATTTGACCTTGAACTTGACCTTGACCTTATTATGGCCAAATCATACATCTATGGATAGGGAAAATGCTCCTCTTTCCAATGGCAGGGTTGAATCTGGATTTAGTAATTTCCTTGCGGTTTTTACGATAATTAGCATTTCCCGATAAATTCATATTTCCGATCAATCGTATAAAACATCGGTAAAAATTAAAATATACACTTTGACTACTGTTTTTGATAGGGTTATGGTATTTACTCTTGGCTACAAAAAATATTATTTAAAAACATTAACCTCTTAACATCCAAGGGCCCACATGTGGACGATTATTTGCCGACCTCTAGTGGCTCGGGTGTGCATTTCTTTTAATACATTATATAGATAGAATTAAAGCCCTATTTGTTGCCTGTCGATTGCCCTTTCAGGTGACAAAATCCGTTCAGTGGTTCCTATAGGGGGACCTTAAGGCTTAACAATTATTAAGAAAAAAAAACAAGAAACAAGGTGCAATATAAAAGAGACAAGACAGTTTATGAAAAGTCCAGAGTAGCAGCAAAAGTGGCAGGCTAACTCTGGTCAAAGGCCAGGGAGAAGAGGTGCGTTTTGAGCAGTGATTTAAAGGTCTAAGGTCTTGTGAGGTATATGTGGTCTCTGTAGTCTATGTAGTCTACATGTATGTAGTCTATGTGGTATATGTGGTCTATGTGGTCTATGTGGTCTACACGGCATCCATGACAATACTACTGAACTACTGTGCGTAGGGTCCATGCAGGTCTGCTGACAGAGGAGCCACACAGACCATGTTACAATGGCTGCCGTTGCTATGGTGACAGAATCACAGAACATGCACTCTGCTCTGACCACAATAATGACACCACCTGATGTTCACACACATAGACCATCACATAGACTACATAGACCACATAGACCACATAACAAGATTTAATGTCGCCGGCGATGACATCACTGTAACACTGTTTGGAGTTTTTGGAGATTATGTATTGTAAATCAGTATTGTTTTTTGGCGAAGTGCCCCTTTTAAGGAGGGTGTATTGTGACTATAATATCAAGGGCGTTTTCCTGTCAGGTGGTGCAGTGGTCAGCACTGTTGCCTCACAGCAAGAAGGTCCTGGGTTCAAAACCCCAGCAGGGGGCCTTTCTGTGTGGAGTTTGCACGTTCTCTCTGTGTTTGCGTGGGTTTCCTCCCACACCCTAGAAACACACGCACGCTATAGGTACCCACTCCTGCCGCTGTCCTTGACCGAGGTACCGGCATCACAACTGGAGTCCGTCCCGGGGCGCCGCACTGTGTGGCTGCCTACCCATCCTAAAATAGTCAGGACGGGTTAAATGCAGAGGACGGATTTCCCACTGAGGGGATTAATAAAAGGTATAACATACCTTAACCCTTTCACTGCCACCCAACAAAGGGTTAACTCTTTCACAACCACACTACATAAGGTTAACCTTTCACTACCACACTACAGAAGGTTAAACCTTTCACTGCCACACGACAAAGGGTTAACTCTTTCACAACCACACTACAGAAGGTTAACCTTTCACTACCACACTACAGACGGTTAACCTTTCGCTACCACACTACAGACGGTTAACCTTCTTTTTTTTTCTCCACTTTTTCTCCAGTTTTTCTGTGTTTTTCTCCCATCCCAATTTAGTCGTTGTGCCAATTCCCCCCTCCCCTTCCTGGTCGTGGCTCGCATGTGCCCCCCACTGGTCGGTCTAGGGAGCCCTGAAGTCTATCAGATGCTTCCTCCGAGACATAGGAAACAGCAAGCAGCCTATTTTCACCTGCCAGCGTGGACTCTCATTGGCGAAGTGTAACGCGTAGGAGGTCACACTACCTTTGCCACTTCCCTCCCTCACTGTGCAGGCGCCCTGACCGACCTGTAGGAGTCACTGTTTACAACGACCAGAATACCACCCCACCGGCTTCCCTCCCGCTGACTGCCAATTGAGCCAGTATAACGGCCGGCCAAGCCGGAGGCAAGGCTGACAGCCGGATTCGATACCAGTGTCTCTTGCGTTGGTGACGAGTGCTTAGTCCGCTGCGCCACACAGCCACCTTTAGACGTTAACCTTCTGTAGTGTGCAGTGTTGCGTTGCTCATATCAACACTGGTTGCATGCACGCTAATGACGCCACGTGCACGCGCGCTCCCGAGCACGTGCGCGTGCTCCCGCGCATGCGCATAAATGTTCCCTCGCAGAAGAACAGACTAAGGACTGTGCCTAATTGCCTCTACGAATGGAATGTAACACCTGACGACCGGCGCTATTGATATGCAAAGTAGCCAGGTGGGTACTGCGAGTTGGCGCATCAGTCGAGTGCAGCGCATTCCTGTGTGCACGCGCATGCACATCCGTGCATGTGCATGCACGCGCTTCTGCTCACAACTTTGGTTGCACGGCGTGCAACCCCGTCCCATGAGCAACGCATCACTGGTAGTGTGGTAGTAAAAGGGTTAACCTTATGTAGTGTGGTAGTGAAAGGGTTAACCTTATGTAGTGGGGTTGTGAAAGGGTTAACCATTTTCCGAATGGCAATGAAAAGGTTAACATTCTGTATTGTCGCAGTGAAATAGTTAACCATTTGATAGTGAAATGGTTAACATTATATAGTGTGGTTGTGAAAGGTTTAACCATTTGCCGTGTGATAGTGAAAGGGTTAACCTTATGTATTGTGGCAGTGAAAGGGTTAACCATTTGGTAGTGTGGCGGTGAAATGGTTAACATTCTGTAGTGTGGTTGTGAAAGGGTTAACCATTTGTCGTGTGGCAGTGAATGGGTTAACCTTCTGTATTGTCGCCGTGAAAGGGTTAACCATTTGGTAGTGTGGCAGTGACAGGGTTAACCTGCCGACACCCACAACCCCATGTTTACGGCCCGTCACAGAGCCGGTTCTATGCGCATAGTCTCACATAACCGTCAATTTCACATCCGTCAATAAAACCACTGGTCATCATCCTATACTCTCTGGTCACCTTGACGACACGCTGAGCATCATCCTATACTCTCTGGTCACCTTGACGACATGCTGAGCATCATCCTATACTCTCTGGTCACCTTGACGACACGCTGAGCATCATCCTATACTCTCTGGTCACCTTGACGACACGCTGAGCATCATCCTATACTCTCTGGTCACCTTGACGACACGCTGAGCATCATCCTATACTCTATGGTCACCTTGACGACACGCTGAGCATCATCCTATACTCTCTGGTCACCTTGACGACACGCTGAGCATCATCCTATACTCTCTGGTCACCTTGACGACATGCTGAGCATCATCCTATACTCTCTGGTCACCTTGACGACACGCTGAGCATCATCCTATACTCTCTGGTCACCTTGACGACACGCTGAGCATCATCCTATACTCTCTGGTCACCTTGACGACACGCTGAGCATCATCCTATACTCTATGGTCACCTTGACGACACGCTGAGCATCATCCTATACTCTCTGGTCACCTTGACGACATGCTGAGCATCATCCTATACTCTCTGGTCACCTTGACGACATGCTGAGCATCATCCTATACTCTCTGGTCACCTTGACGACACGCTGAGCATCATCCTATACTCTCTGGTCACCTTGACGACACGCTGAGCATCATCCTATACTCTCTGGTCACCTTGACGACATGCTGAGCATCATCCTATACTCTCTGGTCACCTTGACGACACGCTGAGCATCATCCTATACTCTCTGGTCACCTTGACGACACGCTGAGCATCATCCTATACTCTATGGTCACCTTGACGACACGCTGAGCATCATCCTATACTCTCTGGTCACCTTGACGACACGCTGAGCATCATCCTATACTCTCTGGTCACCTTGACGACACGCTGAGCATCATCCTATACTCTCTGGTCACCTTGACGACACGCTGAGCATCATCCTATACTCTCTGGTCACCTTCTTGACGACATGCTGAGCGCGGTGCTGATGTCACTGTGAAGAGCCTTTCCTTCCTCCTGTATTTTATTTGTTCATTAGCTGCTCTATTAGGTCACTCTTTCGGTTGGCCAGACGGGAGGCTGACATTGGGCATGGAGGTCAAGTGTGGGTAAGTGTGTGTGTGTGTGTGTGTGTGTGTGTGTGTGTGTGTGTGTGTGTGTGTGTGTGTGTGTGTGTGTGTGTGTGTGTGTGTGTGTGTGTGTGTGTGTGTGTGTGTGTGTGTGTGTGTGTGTGTGTGTGTGTGTGTGTGTGTGTGTGCGTGTGTGTGTGTGTTCATGCAGATTGGCTAAAAGGGGGCGTGGCAATGGGAGTGACCTATCACAAAAAAGGTTGCAGCTATCCGGTGGTTAAGTGGTGACGTATCGACCTTCCAATAAACAGTTTCTGGGGCAGAGCTTCCTGGTCTTTTCAACACGCCTCAGTGCCGTGTCCCTCGCTGTTTTAATAGATCTGAATCATAAAAAAATCATAGAAAATGTGCTCCTAGTATCTCCCGTTACGTCACACATGGCGTCAGACTTAACAACCGAATTGCAAATGTGTGCGTTGTTACAAAGAGACTCAAGTTGTGTTTCGACTTTGCCCCAGTGTGGCTGGTTAAATGATCACTTTTTTGCTGACTAACACCACATTGCTGCTGATAGTATTTCCCAGATCTGCTGCCCACATCCCTGTCCCGTCACGGAGGAGAAGATATGCCATTCATTAGCAGGATATTACATTTACATTTAGTCATTTAGCTGACGCTTTTATCCAAAGCGACTTACATGTTCTGTACGACAAGCCATCAGGAAGGGCACAACTCTATCAGCTGAGCAACAATGTTCATCGAAGTGTTGAGTGCTACAGTGTAGGTTAGTTTATTAGGACAAGTGCATGACAGTATGGTTAGTTAGGGTTAGATTTTTTATTTTTTTTTTTTTTTTTTTTTTATTCAGATAATGGTTGAAGAAGTCCGTCTTTAGTCGACAGCGAAAGATTGGACGTGTTTCGGCTGTCCTAACTGGGGTGGGTAGTTCAGTCCACCATTGTGGGGCAAGGACTGAGAATAGGCGACTTCTCTTTGATGACCCTCCCGGAGCTTGGATAGGAGTAGGTCTGAGGTGGCCGGCAGATGCAGAGCGTAGGGGTCTTGAGGGTGTGTAGTTAGAGACCATTGACCGGAGGTAGGCGGGAGCGGTTCCCTTTGCCGCACGGTATGCTAGGTCGAGTTGAAGAGGCTTAGTGGCAGTGGCCGGGAGGCCAGCGAGCAGTGCGTTGCAGTTGTCGAGGTGGGAGATGACTGTTGATTGGACGAGGAGTTGGGTGGCTTCTTTTGTCAGGAAGGGGCGGATCCTTCTGACGTTGCTCAGGAGGAATCGGCAGGTTCTGGTTGTCGCTGCGATGTGAGCAGAGAAGTTCAACTGGTCGTCGAGGACAACACCAAGGTTCTTGGCAGTCGGGGACGCGGTCACAGCTGCATTCTCGACTGTGATGGAAAGGTCGGTCAGGGGGGATGATTTGGCCGGCAGGTGGAGCAATTCTGTTTTGCTTAGGTTCAGTTTGAGGTGGTTGGTCGTCATCCAGGCGGAGATGTCGGACAGACAGGCCGAGATCCGCTCAGAGACGTGGATATCTGAGGGAGGGAAGGAGAGGAAGAGTTGAGTATCGTCGGCATAACAATGGTAGGAGAAACCATGAGACGTGATAATGTTACCCAGTGATTTAGTGTAGAGGGAGAAGAGAAGGGGTCCTAAAACCGAGCCCTGGGGGACACCCGTCCAGCAGGGGGCGGGTGGCCAACAGGGTCCCTCTCCATGACACTTGGTAGGAGCGGTCATTGAGGTATGATGACAGCCATGTCAGCGCAGAGCCAGCCACTCCCATTCCTGCGAGGGCCGCGAGGAGGATCTGGTGGTTGACTGTGTCAAAGGCTGCAGATAGATCTAGGAGAATCAGAACAGAGGAGAGGCCTTTCACTTTTGCTAAGTGAAGTGCCTCTGTGACCGCAATGAGGGCTGACTCCGTGGAGTGACCAGTCCTGAAGCCTGACTGATTAGGGTCTAGGAGGTAATTCTGTAAGAGATAAGCAGTAAGTTGGTTGGATACAGCACGTTCAAGAGTTTTAGAAAGGAAGGAGAGAAGAGAGACAGGACGGTAGTTGCCTATGACGGTAGGGTTCAGGGATGGTTTTTTTATGAGGGGCGTGAAGTTATAGTTTGTAGATAATGCTGCAGGCGTTGATGAGTTATTGGGGGTTATCCAGGTCTCAGTTAGAGCCAGGAGCTGTAGATTTTGACTATGGGCGTAGGCAGTAATGAAGTCAGCTTTCTTGACTGCTGATTGACAATTCCATAAGCCTCCCCGTACTGTGACATGTGTATTAGTGGCTGTAGGAGGGTAGGAGAGATTAGCCGGGTAGCTAGCAAACTGCCGTGGGTGGGTTGAATCTGTTCTGGAGGAGCAGATTGTGGATATAGGTATGAGACACATTGTGGTGTCAAGAGTGGCAGGGAGGAAGTAGAGAAATAGCAGAGTGGGAGGGAAAGGGGGATTTTTTAGAGTGGAGTGTAAGATAGGATTATGGTGTACTTAGCACTAGGTGGATCCCTGGATTCTTCTGCGGATAACTCCAGGAAAACTCCTCTTTGTCCCTCTTCGTTTCTTGACGCTAATCCAGCAAGCCTTTAAATCCCTATCACTAATTAGTGTTGTCTAACACCTGACCCTTAATGGGTCACTTAAGGAAACAAAATGGCCGCTTTAAACACGCCCCTTAATCAAGTCAGCTGGTCAGGTCAGCAATCAAGTCTCAGTTTAAAGATATTACTAAATTACTTAAAATGTCTTACCCAGATGCAGTGTAAGTCTCTCAGTGAATGTGCTGTCCTTCCACAACAGAATGTAGTACAGAGTGATTCCAGGAGAGGCTGAGGTTCTGCTTTTAAGCAGTGACAGGCCTTTGATAGCACACTCAGTACACAAGTGCTGTCTTTAAGCAGGAAGCAGCCTTTAATGGGGCACTTAAGGAAACAAAATGGCCGCTTTAAACACGCCCCTTAATCAAGTCAGCTGGTCAGGTCAGCAATCAAGTCTCAGTTTAAAGATATTACTAAATTACTTAAAATGTCTTACCCTGCTGCAGTGTAAGTCTCTCAGTGAATGTGCTGTCCTTCCACAACAGAATGTAGTACAGAGTGATTCCAGGAGAGGCTGAGGTTCTGCTTTTAAGCAGTGACAGGCCTTTGATAGCACACTCAGTACACAAGTGCTGTCTTTAAGCATATTCCTCAGTTTGGCCTTTCGTCTTAAAACGTCTTTGACGGTTCGAGAAGGCCTAATATTCCCTTACAGTCCTTCCACTCCATTTCCTCCCCCGGGAAACGACAGTTGTGATTGGAGGATCAAGAAAAGAGGGGCAGGGTTTGAGATAGCTCAATTACAGTTTAAAAAGCCTTAACCTGTTCCACCCCACGGGGACGGTACCGACCCCTTTTGACATTATTATCATATATTAATATTTTTATGAGTGATGCAATAAATTAACGTTTTTAAAATCAAACGTTTTCAAGTATTATTATCACTACTATGTCACAAATACATGTAGAATGTAAAACGTTAGGTTGGCAATAGTTTAGCAATAGGTTAAAAGTTCATTTATATCATTTTAAGTTTTTATTTTCCACTCGTGTTTTGACCCGGAAGCGGAAATGGAAATGTTGAACCATGGGAATTGGAATCTTTTTGCGGCCATTTTGAAGAGGAGATCGCTGGCTATCGTTCAGTGTCAGAATTTCTCCGTGTGCCGGAAGGTTTGGTTTCTTACATATCTCGATGTGATTTATCAAGAAATATCTACAGCAAGAATCCGGGTCAAAACACGAGTGGAAAATAAAAACTTAAAATGATATAAATGAACTTTTAACCTATTGCTAAACTATTGCCAACCTAACGTTTTACATTCTACATGTATTTGTGACATAGTAGTGATAATAATACTTGAAAACGTTTGATTTTAAAAACGTTAATTTATTGCATCACTCATAAAAATATTAATATATGATAATAATGTCAAAAGGGGTCGGTACCGTCCCCGTGGGGTGGAACAGGTTAAGGCTTTTTAAACTGTAATTGAGCTATCTCAAACCCCGCCCCTCTTTTCTTGATCCTCCAATCACAACTGTCGTTTCCCAGGGGAGGAAATGGAGTGGAAGGACTGTAAGGGAATATTAGGCCTTCTCGAACCGTCAAAGACGTTAAAGACGAAAGGCCAAACTGAGGAATATGCTTAAAGACAGCACTTGTGTACTGAGTGTGCTATCTCACCTCACTGCTTAAAAGCAGAACCTCAGCCTCTCCTGGAATCACTCTGTACTACATTCTGTTGTGGAAGGACAGCACATTCACTGAGAGACTTACAAAGACATTTTAAGTAATTTAGTAATATCTTTAAACTGAGACTTGATTGCTGACCTGACCAGCTGACTTGATTAAGGGGCGTGTTTAAAGCGGCCATTTTGTTTCCTTAAGTGCCCCATTAAAGGCTGCTTCCTGCTTAAAGACAGCACTTGTGTGACTTTTAGGTTGTAATTCTTGAAACATCTTGTTCCTCTTGTTATGTCAGTTTTGAGCTACGAGTGGAAAGTACAGTCCTATGACTGAGATGGTTGAAAGAAAATGTTGTGAGGTTTTTTCATGTTTCCATATCCTCGTTAAACATCAACATGTATCTGTTTCCTCTATAGAGGGGTTTCCTGTTTCTAAACACACCCTGCTGCAGTCAAGAAAGTATCAAAGACAACATGGCTCTGTGTGGAGAAACCATGGCACTACCCTGATTGTTTCTGGTAACTCAATAAGACTTCCCGGTTAAATAAATGTTAAAGTTAATGCTGTAAGTTAAAACAAGTGTTAAATAGCTCTACATTCCGACAGTCATCATTGATATAGAGTGTCTGGTCAGTAACATGGGTCTCCCTCCCAGTCCCTCCGCTCTGCAGTAAACAGTCATCACTGATAGAGTGTCTGGTGGTCAGTAACATGGGTCTCACAGTCCCTCCTGCTCTGCAGTAAACACAAAATACATTTTCTGGTATCCCTTCCTACTTTATCCAATGAGGAGAGAGAACCCTAGAGTTCTCTCTCCTGATTGGATAAAGTGGGAACAGGATACCAGGAAATGTATTTTGTGTTTACTGCAGAGCGGAGGGACTGCAGTAAACACAATGTTAATGATCAGTGATGAGCTATTATTTGAACATGTAGACCACTTATGCACTTAGGCCCAAGAGACTGCCACTTACAGCATCGTTCAATTTAAAAAAGAATCATGCACCTAAACCTACAACCTAAAAAGTCAATTTCACCAGGTTACCTGTTTAATAAAGCTGCTAGGAGTCTCCCTCACATCGTTTGTTTTAGGAGGAGCACAGAGAACAGGTCAGGTTTGTTCGTTGACTTTTTTTTATTACATTGGATGCCATTTTGTCACAGGAAAGATTAGCCTCTAGGATGGAACCCAGGTAGGTAATTTCATCTTTCCTTGTGACAATATTGTCACCCAGTGTAACTGAGAAGCCGTCGGTCTTGCTGAGTTTGTTATTTGAACCGAAGAGAATGGACTCTGTTTTGCCCATGTGTAATGATAGTTTGTTATCGGCGAGACTATGCAGATTTTGCCTAGTTCCGAGCTGAGGGTTTTTTCAACCTGTAACTTGTTCTTGTCAGAGACCAGCAGGGCTGAGTTGTCCACAAACAGGAACAACTTGCAGTCACACGCTGACGACATGTAATTTGCATAAATTAGGAACAGTAGCGGTCCTAGTATGCTTCCTTGTGAAACACCACAGCTCACTGGGAGGGGGGGGGGGGGTAGGGTACCATTTACCTCCACCATCGTATACTATTTTTTCCATGACTTTCGCGATGGATGTAAGGATAGAAACAGGGTGGTAGTTGCCTGGGTATAATTTGCTGCCCTTTTTGTGCAGGGGTGTTACTCTCGCAATTTTGAAGTCCTTGGGGACGTGTCCCTGTTTTATGGAGAGGTTTATTATGTGTGTGATGACTGGGGTGATGGCGGCTGCTGAGTCTCTGAGGAATTTGGAGGGGATGTTGTCATGGCCAGTGGCCTTGTTCGGTTGGAGGGCGCTCAGTTTTTTGAGTACCTCATTTCATTTGTAGTTACCATTTCCAGTTTGAAGTCGTCTTTGTGGACGCCTAGGTTCTTGTAGTATGCTACTATGTGTTCTAACCCATAATGCCCTGAGTGGGAGGGTAGTTTGTTTACCAGTGTTGTGGCTATGTTTGTGAAGAAAGTGTTTAAGTAATTGGCTACATCCAGCTTGTCTGTGATGAGCGTGTTGTCCGTCTTTATGTTTATGTTTGAGAACCTGGTTTTAAGTTTTTTACTGCAGCCTAGTTGATTATTGAGTAATTTCCAAAGTTCAAGTTATTTTTGTTTTCCTCAGTTTTGTCATTGATTGATGACATTTTTTTTTGCAGTTTTGATCATGGAGTTTACGTCATTTCTTAGTCTGTTTCTTTCTAGTTTGAGTTCAGTCACGTGGGCTTGGAGTTCGCTGCTCGTGCTTTTGGTAAGCTTTGACTGACTTTTACGAAACTCAGAGCATTTTTTGTCTCTGGCTTTCATAGCGGTCAGTATTTCAGTGTGCATCCACGGCTCAGCGCAATTTTTTACCCTGGTGGTTTTTAGGGGGGCCATGTTGTTTAGTATTGTTGAAAATTTGGTTTTGAAGCCAAGCCATGTTTCTTCAACCAGTGTACCATTGAGCTCATCTGACCAGTCCAGGCTCTCCAGTTCAAGGTTAAAGGCCTCGCTAGAGTAGGTTTTGAGGTCTCTAGATGTGACTGTTTTGTGACAGCCAGCCTTTTGCTTTAGAATATCATATAATGATCACTTAACCCGCATGCTATAACCCCTTTATTGGAGATATTGGACTTGTCAGAGGTCAGGATGAGGTCAATGGTAGTCTGAGTTGATTCACATACCCTTGTGGGTTGGGTGATTAGCTGGCTGAGGCCATGTAGATCACAAAACCTACTGAAGGCCTTGAAGACGGGTGCTGCTTTACGTAGCATGTCCGTGTTCCAGTCCCCAATAAGAATTTTTTCTACGCCCTCCACCCCAGCTAAACACCCACCAAGTGTGTCATGGCGGTCTATAGATTGTGCCTACTAGTACTGATTTCGCCCTTTCAAATAAGATTTCAATCTCGTCATGGTTAAGGTCAGTACGGTTGATGAATTTGGTATCTTTGTGAATATACACACAGACGCCACCTCAAGTCAAGTCAAGGGTTCCTTTATTAATCCACTTGAGGAAATTCAAGTGTCATAGCAGCATGGAGGGGTGGGTGGGGGATACAGGTAGGATAGGTAGTAATAATAATAGAACATGGAAGTGCAAGTAGTAATGATAATAGTGATAACAGTAGTAGTATTGAACTGTAGGGAGTGGCATGATTCCATCAGACGGTAGTAATAGTGGTGATGGAATACATGGTCCAAACCGTAGTAACACACTACACCGAGTCCGTGCAGTGTTTATTTTAAGTCAGATAGTCCAAACAGTGTTTATTATCAAGAGTCAGATAGTCCTAACAGTGTTTATTATCAAGAGTCAGATAGTCCTAACAGTGTTTATTATCAAGAGTCAGATAGTTCTAACAGTGTTTGTTATTAAGAGTCAGATAGTCCTAACAGTGTTTATAATTAAGAATCAGACAGTCCAACAGTGTTTATTATTAAGAGTCAGATAGTCCTAACAGTGTTTACATTTATTTTTATAGTTTATAATTCAGTTTATAATTAAGGGAGTATAATCAAGATGGCAAACAAACAGCAAATATCAGACAATACAGGCATCTGCAGGTGTGTTTTTTGTCAGATATACAATCATACTCGTACTCATGCCATACTTTTACAACGCACTGCTTGCACGCCTGGGTAACTTTATTCAGACAACAAATAAACAAAGCTACCCATTGGCGGCAAGGCAAGCGCCATCCTCAAACAAAGCTGCAAAGGAAAAGCACCCTTGCGCTCTACTTCAAGAACTCAAACTCCACTATCCAATATCTGGAAGAGTCAGTCTGTGGCTGGACGTGCTCCTCATCTTGGTTAGCTCATCATAGAGATGGGCTCCATCATGTGCAGTCGATACCTGTTTTGAGTGGGATTGATAGATTGACTTATTTCCATCATGGTCCCTGATTTTGGACATGGACAGACATCATAAAACATAGAGCACCATAATAAAACAGAGCATCATAATAAAACATAGAGCATCATAATAAAAACATAGAGCATCATAATAAAACATATAGCAACCCCATAAAACACACCCTACCCTCTCCTTCCTAGACGTGGCTATTCTATAATTCACTGGCTAGCCATTTCTTTGTGCCACGTCTAAAGCTTCCCCCCTCTTCAATGTTTTTCAGGGCCACTGGAAGCTTGTTCCACTCCAGTGCCGCAGAATATAAAAAAGTATTTGTGCCCATTAGTGAGTTGAATTTTGGCAGAATAAAATCAGTACTGCTCCTTCTAGTGGAATATGAATGATTGTCACGGAATCGATTAAAGTAATTGGATAGATATCTCGGACCTGTATTTTGAACTATCTAAGACCTAATTTAATGGTCTTACACATTAAATAAACTGGCTTTTATTGACCGGAAGCCAGTTTAGTTTCTCTTTTGAGGTTTGAGATTGAGGATTTCAGAATGAAGATCAAAGGGTGTAATTAGCTATAATTTGTCCAGTTTAAAACAAGTGAAATTAAACATTATATTCAAAACTGTGCTGATGTATTGGGACTCATCCGTGTTTTTATTTATTTATTAATTAATTTATTTAACCTTTATTAACCCAGGCAAGCAAGTAAGAACAAATTCTTACTTTATTTATTGGGGGGGGGGGCCCCGCATATATCGGTACCGGTTGATATTGGTATCGGAAATTAAGAGTTGGGCAATATCGGTATATCGGATATTGGTAAAAAAAAAAAAAGCATCCATAATTTACACTCATCCATGTCATCTGTGGGACTCTACTTGTTGGTTTGAAAGGAGAAATGTCGAGGTGCTCCTTCCAGGAACTGTAGAAACTATCGTAATGGATTCTTCACATTGCAGTTGTTACTTGTCCCGCCCGCCTGAATGCCTTCTACAACAGAACTGCATTTCCGCGTCTCTGATTGGCCAGGTAATTTCTGGTCATGTGACATGTACGCCCAATCTTGGGACCGCAAGTTTCTACCCTGGTTAAGCTTAGGCGCTCGTTCGAAGTTGGTTAAGGTTAGAGTTTGTCTTAGAGCATGGCGATAGAACGCCAGGTAGTTTGCAAGCTGTTAGACCCGGACATAGGCGCAGAACTTGCTGTCCCACGATTGGCGCACATGTCACATGCCCTGGCCAATCAGAGCGCAAAACTCGAACGCGGAAATGCAGTTCCATCGTCGAAGGCATACACGCGTCCCGCCCAGAACTGCGCCATTTTTAGAGCCGTAACTCAAATTACAATATGAGAAAGTTATCATATCTGACTTTTGAACATGGATCCTAAAATGAAAGTGTAAAAAATAAACACAACTAACCTCTTGGCAGTGGTGGGAATTAACTTAAGTTTAAATTGTATTCAAGTGCTGTACTTAAGTACAATTGTAAGGTACTTGTACCTTACTGTATTTTCATTTGATCCATTAAATGTATCTCAATGCCATCTGTTAATAGTATTTAATTTGAGAAAGAATGTAAACATGTTTTATTTTGTCTCTGTTTCTAAATCACTCCCTGCTAAAAAGAATGTAAAGCCAACATAACAAACATAAGAGCAGGGAGTAAGTATTCCACCATACTGGCTCATGAGGCTCCTTCCTTCCTAACCATTTCAGTTGATATATTTATCCACTAGGGGGCGCTCAAACCCGCCTCTACAACAGGGAGATGACTGTGACATGAATTAGTCAAATCATGTCAGCAGCATTTTAGTTCCTGGCAGTATATTCATCGATCAATAGCGACTCCTATCCATCTCGGGGGGACAGGCTCTCTCGTACATCAGGTTTATTGATCAGATGTCTTCTCGTCTCCTTGTAGCTGTCACTCAAAGAGGCAGTGATGGGGCGTTAAGAGATTATAGACTCCCATGTTGACAGATGGGAATGTTTTATTATTGTCCCAGAGGCTTACATTTTTATAATTTTTTTGGAAGATTATCGTTTGCCAGTAATACCCAATAGAACAAATAGGTGTACAGAGGGCAAGATTATCGTACAAATTATGATAATTATCATACACCTGGCAACGCTGACGTGCTCTACAGTCTACGGCAGTGTTGTCACCAAGACAAGTTCCTGTAGATTTGTTTTTGTATTTGTTGAAGTGTAGGGCTTCACCGGAATGATCTGACGCTTCGAGACTTCAATCGCTGCCATGTTAATCAATGTCAAAATCACTGTTCAATTGCTTCGTTGTCTTTGTTTTTCATTTATTTTGTTTGTTACTACAATTGGTTTATTAATCTGTGTCTGGTGTGATGTCACCAAGTGTGTTTTAATCAGTGGTAATTTAAGGTGTGCCATCAGTCACCCGATATGATTTCATCCATCTGGTCAGGTGCGTCTGTCACCTGTCAAGGTGCGCCGTCACAGAATGTGTTTACAGTTGAATCTGTTATATAACTTATGGTGCTCCGACACCAGATTTAGCTAACTAGTCCTATCATGGTATGAATGATGTTCAGATGTGTGCGTAAAAACCCACGTAGCTTGGCTGGAATCTACAGGGAAGCCTGTTGAATCCTGATTGTGTTGTGTTTTATGGGATGTTTGCTTGCTTGGTGGTAGTAGGAGGAGTAAATACTGGTTGTTGGTAATTACATCATCCTGCCACACTGCATAATAGTGGTGCATACTTGTTTCAGTCACCATTGTGTCTCTGCAATTAATGTATTGTAACTCTCAAGTGGTGTTGGTTTATTCCACTCGATAATTTACTGTCACTGTGAATATGTCGAATGACCTAATATCTCTATTGTCATGGATGAGGTTATTAATTTCAAACTTTATTTAAACTTGAAAGGCAACCTCTATATAGGCTGCCTCTCCATTATACATATATCTGTTATCCAAGGCCTGTTCCCTTGTTTACCATATTTCAATATTATTTTGTCTAACCATATCAAATAGTAACCAGTTCCACAACCTTGTAGAGCTGTGAATCCTTACTGGCCTCACGATTACATTGCGATTCAGCTGTCCACGATTTGATTCGATTCGATTCTACAATGCATCTCGATGCAGCTCAATAATATATCACATCCTCAATTTTATAATTTATATTACTGCACATGGCTACTTTTTCATCAATTAATACAAGCAGTCAGATAAATTAACTTTTATTTAGACAGTTTTAAAATGAGGTCGTTGGGGTGAGGACGGGTGATGTGTGGCAGGATTTAGTGTAGGTTCGGTCCGGATGCAATTCATAGGCAAGAAACATGTATTTTAGTCGTTGGTACAGTCCAAAATAAATACAGTGCATCCAAAAGTTTTTGTTGGAAGTTATATTACTGTTATTTTCAGTTGTATAGGATATTTTCAAGGGATTTGAACCCAGAGGATCCCACAGAGGACGTCACAACCACAGCTCGGCAGAAGGTGTCATGATCTCTGTTCATTGCCAACACCAACAGTAGGCAGACAGTCAGATTTACACTGCAGTGTTTTGCTTCCACCTAGTGGGCGGTATAGATACTATAGATCTGTCTGATCTGTCTTCTGTGTTTCAAGATTCAAGAGTTTTATTTGTCACATACATACACGATACATGCAGTGAAATGTAGGTGGCCATGCCTGCCTCGATTGTGCAAAAACACAAATAATAAAATAGAATAGATAATAAAATAGAGTAGACATGATAAAAAAGTAATATGAATAAAATACAATGCTAAGCTTAAGAATAAAGGCAATGAGTAATATATACAATAATATACAAATATACAGATTTGTTTTTTAAAGTGACCTTTTTGTAGTGTATTTGTGTGTGGGGTGAGTGAGAGAGTGTAAGTGAGGATGTGTGGTGTGTGTGTGTGTGGAGAGATCAGTGTTCAGTGTTCTGATGGCCTGGGGGAAGAAGCTGAGTCAATTGCCTCTCAAGATTGTGTGCTAAGCCCTATTTACCTAATCATTAATATGCAATAACACATTTCTGCACACAAGCAAGGCATAAACTCAGGAGCGATTTTCTCCAGTCATTCAAACTAAGTACTATGTTCCTCCTCTGTGGCTATTCTCCTCTCCAGCCACTCTTATCACTCAGAATGAGTCTCCGTAAGTCCTGTACCTAGGGTTGGGTAGGGTACCGTTCACATTTGAATCGATACCGGTACCCAACGGTACCTTTTTTCTGTACTTTAGTCTCTAAAAATGTAATCCACCTACCTCAGTTGTAAAAAAAAATTTCCAAACTTACTGCATCTAGCTTTGCAACCGTTTTCGGCTTGCCATTGCCCCGACTGCTTTGTTGTTGAATCAAGTCAAATCCTAGGTAAGCGTGTATTGTGCGCGTGAGCGTTGACGTGAGCGTGCGGCACACTTCATAGGTTTCGTTTTACGGTAAACTAAATGTTGACGTCATCAAAGTCGGTTGATACCCTCAAAAGTACCGGATTCGGTACCCATCCCTACCTGTACCACCTGTTGTTCACCGTGTCTCATATTGATTCAGTCTTATTCTAAGGGAACAGGGGTCGAGTTAAATGAGTCTCAAGTTGAACGGCCTCAGGGAGGTCCTGTGGCTCAGCCGGTCCAGAACACTGCATGGGTTTGAGTCCTCCTGGGTTCTTATTTGATTTAATTTCAAACCTTCATTTCAACTAAAAAAACAGAGGTTACCCTCATTTACAGCAACAACAAGCTTACAAAACAAGACAGTTTATTAGCAATTTCATACATAATAGACACAATAAATAAGAATAAACAATAATAAGAAATCAGTTAAGACGGTAGAGCAATCGTCTGGTAATCCGTAGGTTCCCGGTTCGATTTCCGTTCCTCCCGGGCAGCGTGTCGAAGTGTCCTTGAGCAAGACACTTAACCCCTAATTGCTCCCGATGAGCAGGTTCAGGTTGGCACCTTGCACGGTTGCCTCCGCCATCGGTGTGTGAAAGTGTGCGTGAATGGGTAAAATGTGAGGAACAAATTATAAAGCGCTTTGGATAAAAGCTCTGTTGTAATTCAAAATTGAACTATTTGATCACACGTTTTACTTCTTACTGATGCACTGCTCTGTTGTATGTTAAATACCCTGTTGTATGTCCGTTCTATTTTATAATTTTTAGCCTATTTTTAAACTGAATCATTTAAAACTATTTTTATTATTTGTATTACTGAATGAAACTGTAAACAGAAAGACCTATTGGGATGCTAGATCCTAATGTGAAACACTGTGATTTACCTTACCTTGTAATGTTTCTATTCTGGCTGTCACTCTTAGTGTCTAGCAGAAAGAACTGAATGTCCACACAATGACATTATAGCTCAAGGTTTGTTTACTTCCATTTGGGGGTTGCATACATGAACTGACTCTGGGCTAAACCAACTTATGGGTGAAACCATTACGTCAGGATACCACATTTCCCTTCTTTCAAAATAAGTGCATTTAATTATAACACCATATAATTATACCACCATATAACACCATAAGTGCAAATCACATCTATCACAAACCAAAAAAAAAAAAAAAAAAAATCTTTTCTTTTCTTTTAACAACATCAGTGTAATAATAGTCACAGGTCTAGAATGTCTCTCGGCCTAACTAAGCGGCCTGACCTGGTAGTAATGCCTTGTGGTGGCACAGTTGGGGAATTTTCAACAGTCTGCTGTACAGTCTCAGTGGCCTGAGGCTCGACCTGTTGACCATCCGTTGCCACTCCGTGACGTGTATCTCCCTCGGTGGTCTGTAGGAGGTGACGGCGATTGCGCCGGAGCGTGTGGCCCTCATCCGTGATGATGTTGTAGGATCGCTGGGTCTCTGCTGGTCCGACGACTGTGGCGGGTTTCCACGACCCTGTTGGTTGCTGGAAGCGGATCGTGGCTCCTACTGGCAGTGCAGGCTGTGGTTTGGCATTTCTGTCGTAGTATTGCCTTTGACGTTTTTGGCACAGTTCTCGTCTGCCTAGAACTGCACTGCGACAGGCAAGTTCTGGTCGCAGCTGTTTCTCAGTGGTTGGAAGGATTGAGCGCAAACATCGGCTCATCAGCAGCTGTGCTGGTGACTTGAATCCGTCCACTGGTGTGTTTCGGTATTCCAACAGGCTGAGATATGGATCTGACCTCTGTGCATGTGCTTTGTCCATGATGGCTTTAGCTGTTTGCACAGTTTTCTCAGCCAGCCCGTTGCTCTGCGGGTACAGGGGGCTGCTTGTGATGTGCTCAAAATCCCATGTATTCGCAAAGTTCTTGAACTCTTGCGAGCTATAGCACGGTCCATTGTCGCTGAGCAATTTCTCACAAATCCCGAACCTGGAAAACATGGCCTTGAGTTTCTGAATCACAGCGGTGGATGTGAGGCTAGTGATTTTTTCTACCTCGAAATACCTACTATAATAGTCAACTGCAACTATATAGTCAGTGTTGTTCCATTTGAACAGATCAGTGGCTATCACCTGCCAGGGTCGCTCTGGAATGGGGTGTGACAGCATTGGCTCTTTGGGGATGGAGTTGCGTCGTTCGAGGCAAATGCTACAAGATCCAACTAGTGTCTCTATTTGTTTGCACATCCCTGGCCAGAATAGAACATCTCTTGCACGCTGCTTACACTTCTCCATGCCGAAGTGGCCTGTGTGTATGCGTGACAGCATGTCACCTCTGAGTGAGTGTGGCACAATGATTTTCTCACCTTTAAGCAGAATGCCATTCGATTCTGTTATTTCATCCCGGTGGTTCCAATATTCAGTGATGGCAGAGGGGCATTGTCTTGCAGTGTCTGGCCACCCTGATTGGATGATCCTCTTCAAGGCTGAGAGCTGCTCGTCCTTGGCTGTAGCAGTTCTGATGTCTTCCATTTTCCGGTCGCTCACAGGCGCACTGCTTACAACTGAGTGTATTTGCGAGTCCATGCCCTCACTCAGTGAGTCATCACAGCACGCTAGCGGCTTCCTAGATAGTGTGTCTGCCACTGGAATCTGCTTTCCAGGCTTATGAACAATGTTGATGCTATATCTTTGCAACTGAAGTATCATGCGTTGGAGCCTCGGCGGTGCAGCTGCAAGGGGTTTGCGCATTATTGTCTCCAGTGGCTTGTGGTCTGACTCGACGATCACCTGGCGTCCGTACAGGTATTGGTGAAATCGCTTACATCCAAAGAGCACGGCGTACAGCTCCTTTTCGATCTGAGCATAATTGACTTCAGTCTCATTCAGTGCTCTGGACGCGTATGCGACTGGTTTCTCTTGCTGCAGTAGGACTGCTCCCAATCCATATTTGGAGGCATCAACCTGCAGTTTCACATCCTTTGTGTGGTCAAAGTAGGCAAGTACTGGACCTGGCTCTTGTGTTAAAATGCTTTTCACTTGCTGGAAAGCAACATCATGGTTCGAGTCCCATACAAATTCACTGCTCTCTTTCAACAGTTGACGGAGCGGGGCCGTTGCCTCTGAGAGTCTGGGGGCAAATTTTGACAAGTACGTGATCATGCCCAATATTGTCTCCAGCTCTGCTTTACTCTGTGGCGCGGCCATGTCCTTGATCGCCGAAACCTTGTTGGGGTCAGGTCTGACACCTTCTCGTGTCAGTGTGTGTCCAAAGTAGTTCACCTCTGTCACACAGATGGTGCTCTTGTCTTTGTTCAGTTTTATTCCTATCTGTCTGGTTCTCTCCAGCATGCCACGCAGGTTGGCATCGTGCTCCTCTTTCGTGCGGCCATACACAATGATGTCATCGACAATGGCGGCGACGCCCGGGAGTCCCTCGTAGGCCTCATCCACTCGTCTCTGAAACTCATCTTGTGCAGATATGATTCCGAATGGGAGTCTATTGAACCTATATCTGCCATAGATGGTGTTGAACGTGGTGAGAATGGATGACTCATGGCTGAGTTTTATATTCCAGTACCCAGACCTGGCGTCTAGCACACTGAAATACTGTGCACCCGCTAATTTTGGGGTAATGTCATCTAGAACAGGGAGCGGGTAGTAGGGTCTCAGGATGGCTTTGTTCAGGGGGCGGGGATCTAGACAAATCCTAAGCTTTTTCCTTTTGGGTTTTTCTACAACCACCAGTGCATTGACCCAGTCTGTTGGCTCAGTGACCTTCTGGATTATGTCCATTTTCTCCATTTCATCCAGCTCACTTTTGAGCCGACTACGTAGGGCGTATGGTATGCGACGAGGTGGGCACACCACTGGTGTTACGTCAGGTCTGAGGTGAATGGTACACTCACCGGGAAACAGTCCAATGCCTTCAAACACATCTGCATATTCATCCATGATGTTCATGTGTGGTTTGGGCTGTGCATTGACTGTATGGATTATTTTGACCAAATTCAGGTCTATACATGCTCTCATGCCCAACACAGGTGGAGCATGGGCATCAATTATATCAAAGTCAAGCATGACTGTCTTCTCTTTATATCTGCATGTTAGCCTGCAGGCCCCTTTTACAGTAAGCACATGCCCACCATAGCCTGAGAGCTTGCTGGCCTGCGGGCTTAATACTACATTTCCAAATAGCTCATGGAATGTGTTGGCTGGTATCACATTAGCCTGAGCACCTGTGTCAATTTTAAATTTGAGCTTGTGCCTCTGTTTTCCAATTTGTAATTCTGCAAAGGCTTGTTCTTTGTCTGTGTTTGCATGCTGTTTTGTTATAGTGTCAATGTACAGTTCATCATCATCACTTTGCTGCTCACCAGTGTCAGATATAGCATGCATCCTCTTTGCCTGTGGCTTTATCTGACGTCGCTGTGGTGCTGACCTGCACATCCTAGCAAAGTGATTGAATTTGTTGCAGTTGTTACATTGACGTCCCTTAGCTGGACATTCCTGAGCACGGCTGTGCTCCAGGGGCGTTTTTAGGGTTAGAAAACATTGGGGGCTTCAGCCCAGCACAGAAATACGCAATTTTAGAGTAATTAGAGATGAATACTGAATAACTAGAATCATTAGAGGTTCTCAAAGTGAGGTCCAGGTCCATGAGAGGGATCTGGGCAGTCCCCATAGAAAATTCAAAGTTAACAGGACCAAATCATCAGTTTCTTATTTATTTAGCAAGATAAAACATTGATCTGGTCCAATAAGCCCCAACAGGAGTACAAATATACATATATACACATATATATACATATATATAATATATATACATATACTGTACATACATACACATATACACCAATAACAAAATAAAAACACAGTTAAGAATCATACACATAAGCAAATAAACAAACAAACAAACATATGCACAGCCTATGTACAAAATAAATAAACAGTTCATCTCTAGTCTTTACAGTTTTCTTCAATTGCATAAACACTCAAATCAAAAGTATTACACAATTATCAAAACCTTACACTCAAGGAGCAAAATATAGGCCCAGATTTGCACCCCTACAATGTCAGCCTCACTTTTTGCAAAACAATACACACAGTGATTTGCAAAACACTAAACACACTTGCATTACATTAGACACAGAATGTCAAATTACCACATATGAGCCAATTGGTTAAACACAGCCATCAGATGCGCAAACACCATTGCTTAATTGTAGATACACAATCAGGTTTAAGCACTATAAAAATGCAGCAGGTGAGTTCACCTGTCTTCAACCAAAATGGAAGGAGAGTGAAGTACTGTACACAGAGAACGTGAAAATATACAATACATTCTCTGCGTACTTCACTTACAGTACTCTAATCACTGAGAAGTAGAATTGCTAAATGTGTTTTAGGTTAAGCACAGCAGTGTGTGTAACTGGTTCAAACAGAATTAAGTCATTATGTAACGTGTGTTTCATATGGTAACAAAATTAGTGTATGGTTTTGACAAGTGTTTAATTTAGCAAAGGATCTGAGGTGTTCTGATAATTGTGTGTGTGGTTGTGCTAATTGTGTGTTTTGAAACACCGGGCCCCGTTTTCAAAATCATGCTTAGGCAATCGAAAAAAAACTATTGTGTGTTTCATTATATACATATGTTTCAGTCTTCTCATAAAAAAAAGATTCGATTTTTGGGTCTTTTCCTGCCTTTGGTCCGCTTTGCATTCACATCTCAAATGAACCGCAGCAGGGTTCACTTGCAAGAGTGAATGAGCTTTCACACCACCCCAAACCAACCGGACTATCCGAGGTTCGATTAAAGCTTATTATAGGACACTGGACATGGGTATGGATGGCTCCAGGTGCTGCTGCGTTAAAGTGCACATCTTCAATATCTGTACTATTTAAAAGCACAGTGCAGGACACACTCAAAGGTTATCGCACCTCAGAGATGGCAGTGGACATGTATGACAGGACAAAGGCCATATGTAATGGCCTTTGGATTGAGGAACATACTACCAGCCAAAGGAGGAAGCAGAAAAGGATGGACGAGTATGTAGTTGAGTGATCTTGTGGCACAAGCTCAGACCTCAGCTCAGGAGATCAGCTGAGACAGAGACTGTTCTATCCAGTCGTCGACAGAATGCTGCAAGAGCTTGAGAGCAGGTTCTCATGAGTTGGATAACAACTTATGAGAGGCATACAGGCATGTTATCCAGCCTCAGACCAGTTTCTCTCAGTGGAATTGCTGCAACCCCTCGCCACACATTACAATATCCAACTATTGCCAGAGGAGATCACAGTTGCAAAGTGTTTCCTGGTCAGGACAGGCAGAGATGCAGTCCCTACTATCCAAAGTGTCTTTTCCCTCCTGGATGATAATAATAATAATAATAATAATAATGCATTTGATTTATAAGGCGCCTTTCAGGACACTAAAAAAAAAGTCCACAAATCGGTGAATGAAAGAATTATAGGATCAAATGAAAACTACTTACTAAAAATGTTTAAAAGTACTAAAAACCAACAAAAAATACCAAACACTAACAAACAGACAATGGGGATGCTGACATAAAAAAAAAAAAGGTAAAAAAAAAAAAAAAAAAAAATGTAAACAATTTTTTTTTTTTTTTTTTTTTTAGATCCGGGGCTAGGAGAAAAACATCCGGGGCTAAAGCCCCGGAAGCCCAGGGCTAACGACGCCACTGCTGTGCTCTCTCCCGCATGCTCCACATTCCTCCTGCATGACGTCAGCCCTGCTGTCAGCCCTGCTCACTGTTTTGCGACCATAACGTGATTGGTCCGGTTTGAATAGTCTCCTGCTGCTAACTGCGTGCACAGACTGAGTAGCTCCACTCACAGTCGCACATCCCATTGTTTTTAGTTGTTGCTGGGAAATGTCATGTGATCTTGCGATGTCAATCGTCTTCTCCAGCGTTAAATCTGGACCGTAGCAGAGCAGCTTCTCCCTCACTCTTGCTGAGTTAGTCGCAACCACGATTCTGTCTCGGACCATTTCGTCACTTTTGTCGTAATTACAGTCCTTCACTAGCAGCTTAAGCTCTGTTACAAACTGATCAAAGTTCTCACTGTCGCCTTGTATCCGTTCGTGGAACGTATAACGTGCAAAAATGGGGTTAGCTTTGGGTATAACATAGGCTTCAAAACCTGCATAGTACGTATTCAGTACCTTCCTTTCGTCTACCGTTAGAGTCCACGTATTGAAGACATCTCTGCCCTTCTCTCCTATCCACAGGAGTAGGTAGCTGCATTTCGCCTCTTCTGTTCTTGCAGACAAAGGTCCCGAAAACATTAACTCCACATGCTGGCGAAACTTCCTCCATGCATCGGGTAGATTGGACGAGTCCCAGTCCATCCTCGGCATTGGAACGCCCGAACTGTCCATTCCAAACATTTCCAAAATAAGCTTAAAATTCTGACACCATGTAATGTTTCTATTCTGGCTGTCACTCTTAGTGTCTAGCAGAAATAACTGAATGTCCACACAATGACATTATAGCTCAAGGTTTGTTTACTTCCATTTGGGGGTTGCATACATGAACTGACTCTGGGCTAAACCAACTTATGGGTGAAACCATTACGTCAGGATACCACACCTTGCTACCTCTCTATCTTTTTTATGTTCGCTTATGTTGTGAAGCACTTTGAACTGCAACTTCTGTATTAAAAGTGCTATACAAATAAAGTTATTATTATCAAAAATATCTTCAAAAGTCTTACATTGAACCCTGGGTAAGTTCAGTGGCACTCCAATGCCGACGGCTTGGTTACTTACCATTTGCATTTCCAGACAAAGCCCCCACACGCACGCACGCACGCACACACACACACACACACACACACACACACACCAGGGCCATCTGCAGTTCACCCTGGCTACATCTCCAGCCTTCATGATTGTCTGCGTCTCAAATAGACACCCACGCAGGCAGATGGCATTCACTTAGTTTCAGCACATTTACAACACAATAGCCGACATAAAAAAACGACGGGTGGGCTGAAAGAGATGAAGACACTGAAAGAGGCATACATGGAGTGAACTACTGAAAAACCTTGACGTTAGAACATTTCGTTCCGCTAGAAGTTTTGAACTCTTGCAACAGGTCCTTTTTGAGAATGGTATTCCGGTCACATTGACACTCTTCTGTGAGCAACATACAGGCAGTGGAGTGCAGGGTGGTGCTGAAGTGGTGTCTGGTAAAAGACCCAAACCCTTACACCAGAGGGAACTCTTTGTAGACATTGTTTTATTAAAAGGTGCACTCATAGTCTCGCTATTGTTGTGAAAGATATTTTCTGGCTTGCCAGGCTAGCACTCATAGGGATCAGAACATACTCTAATGATGCCCCTAGCGAAGACCATGCCATCTTGCAGATGTCGTATATACCCTATAGTGTGTTTGTGTTTTCCTATACTCAAGTTTTTTTTTTTTTTTTTTATTTGTCTTTTTCCCCCTCCATTTTCCTCCGATTTTCTCCCATCCCAATGTTAGTCGTATGCCAATTCCCAGTCCCTTCCTCATCGCTGCGCACTTACCCCCCACAGTCAGATCATCTGGGAGAGTGGAGGCTACCACGTGCTTCCTCCGACACACGTCCAGCCAATCACTGCTTCTTTTCACCTGGCAGCGCGGATTCTCATTGAGAGGGCGTAGCGTGTGGGAGGACCACACTATCCCCCTCACGTCCAATCCGCGCTTAGCAGGCGCCCCGACCGAACTGTAGGAGTCGCTGTTTACAACGACCCGGACCCACCCCGCCAGCTTCTCCCACCCTCTGATACAGCCAATTGTATCAGTGCAGACGGCCAGCCAAGCTGGTGACAACCCCGGAGCGGTGAGCTGGATTCGAACAGGCGAATCCAGCTCACAGCTCCGGGGCTGGTGACGAACGCAATCTCCGCTGGGCCACCTAACCGCATACTCAAGTATTTCTAAGGAAATGCTCTTTTTAGATTTTTTGCCCCATGCCAGGAAAAGTCTGAACAAGGACGCGTGTATAAAATACGACTAGCCAGTATATAGTAACTGCATAGTAGGGGTGCAGCTATCGATTATTTTAGTAATTGAAGTATTCTACCCGTTAAGTCATTAATCAGATAATAAATAACTTCTGCTTTAAAGTTATTTTCTTGAGCAAGATAACTTAACATAATAACTAGCCATCGTATTGATTTATGTTCTTAACATGTAGCCATAATTAACGTTAACATACATTCTTTACTAGCCATCATTTACCTCGTGTCGGCTCCGCTCTGTGGACTGCATGTGTAACTGCATGTGTACACTGGATGCTTTCTGCTGAGATGCTGAAGCGTTGACGAAGTGCTATTGTGGTGCTAATTCGATTTTACAATAGACACACTGTACAGAGTTTTCCTTTTCTTTCAGATTGAAATTATCCCAAACTGCAAAAAAAAGTATGCAGTCCTCAAGTTCAAGTAAAAAAAAAATTGCCGCTTTTCTGGGCACATGTTATGTGGTTAAATTTGGGATATTGCAACCACTACAAAATGAATTGTGACTTTAGCTAACTCCAACCATGGATATCCATAAACATAACCAAGGATATCCATAAACATAACCAAGGATATCCAGAAACATAACCAAGGATATCCAGAAAACATAACCAAGGATATCCAGAAAACATAACCAAGGATATCCAGAAACACAACCAAGGATATGAAACATAACCAAGGATATGAAACATAACCAAGGATATCCAGAAACATAACTAAGGATATGAAACATAACCGCAAGCATATCCAGAACCAGAGTTGAAGAGGCGGAAATCCCATCAGCCTGGATAAGTGCACGCAGCATGATTCCACTTGCTTCATCCCCCAGAGCAATATGTTAAAACAACCCACACGAAGATTGTATTTGAGTCTCTGATTAAATAGAGTTGGATTCAGCGCCGACGTATCAGACCAAAGAAGACATGAAAAAAGGAAAAGATAATTATCCATGTGTGACATTAAACAGGAATAGGCAATTGATTTCTTCCTTTTGCTAAACGGAAAATGATAATTTCTGTTTGAAGTGAGAGGTCTGGTGGGAGAACAGCTGTTAACGACTCGAAGAGGTGGTGGATCGGGTGGAGCAAGTGTAAGAGCGTCGTTCAGTATCCTCCACTCAGAATGGAGAAAAGTCTAATGTCTGACAGATTAGATTATTATGTACAGTGATACAGGTACATACAGGTACATACAGTGATACAGGTACTTACTACACACTATGGTAGTAAGTCAGACTGGCCAGCAGTGTAACTAGAGTAGGTAAGGGATATGTACAGTCTGATACAGTTAGGGTGACCAGATCCCAATAAACCAAATGTGGGACAAAGGGTATGTTTGTGAGGGACAATGTGGGACACCCCCCCCCCCCCCCCGCCAGCGCAGCCCCCCCCCCCCCCCCCCCCCCCTTTTTTTTGGTGGACTGTCCCTGTCCCCTGCTTCAAGGCTCGTCCGCCACTGTCCTCATTAAAATGACCACAAGCCTAATATGTTTTGCCCCTATTAATTTTTTTTATTTTCCTTTTGTCTCTAATGGGTGTACACAAAAGTACTAAAAATAAATAAAATGACCACCCTTATGATTATAGCTAGGTCTGGACCCCCAGTCTTATCACACATATGCACACGCACACATAATGACCACCCAGACTACGCATAATGACCACCCTCACAAAGCTTTTTCACTCTCCTGCCCTCCGGGAGGAGAATGAGGAGCCTCCGAGCCAGGACCAGCAGACTAAAAGACAGCTTCATACACCAGGCTGTCAGGAAGCTCAACGCTCTCCCAGCTCTCCCCTCCTCTCCAACACCCCCCCCCCCCCCCCCCCCCCCCCCCCCCCACACACACACTGACACACACACACACACACTGACACACACACACACACACACACACACACACACACACACACACACACACACACACACACACACACACACACTCAAAATGCACTATTCAAACTAACTTTTATTTATCTACATATCTATTTCAAATAGGCATATCAAACACTACAAAGCTAGTACCAAAGTCCACAGATCTCTGAAGTGCAGTAGCAATGAGGTCTTGCCTCAACCGTTTGCCTGAAGTTACGTTGGTAGTTTTTCCAAAACACAAGAGGATAGTGTGATCAGCCTATTGGGGAAACCAAATCCTTATTACAGATGCAGATGTTTAGGGGGAAAAACTAGCTTTGTCCTCGACTGAATAAATTCTTAGTCGACTAATTGAGGAGATGCTCCGATCAACAAATCTGTAAAACTGTGTTTCCCACATGCAATCATGCAGAAGCACCTTTTTAAAAACCTCTTAACAGGAGGGGGCCCATATATGGGCCGTCACGCATGTCGCAAGCACTTCCAGCACTTTGCGAGCGTCTAGCGCATCGAGGCTGCATAAATGACCAAATTAAAGCTCTATTTGTTGCCGTTCGAATGCCACCAAATCCGTGCCTTGGTCCTCATGACAGTTACATGACAACAGTAGCTGATGCGCTAGCGTCAGATTACCACCCCGGACTCCCGACACTCTAGAACTGTCAATCATCCGCCGATTGCGAAAATTATTGGTCAGTGTTGTAGCCAATGCGTGTGCGAATAAGGGATCTAGGTGAACGTTGACGAGTGAAAACCAGAAGTGAAAAACATTCCGAATGAATGGCCGTGGATGAGGAAATGGAATACCGGAGAGATTTTCTTTGGCACACGGTTTACCTCGATCTCTCTAGAAGATTCATTTCTTAACGTATTTTTATAAAATTATTACCTGTACTACATAAGACTTCAGGCTATGGATCTGCAGTGTTTTCCAGCTTATACCTCTAAGCTGGAATATTGGAATATGGAGTCTTGCAACCACTACAGAAAAATCTGAGTACACAAGTTCAAGTTCAACTCAAGTTCAGCCCTATGTTACTCTATTTCATTAGCACTAAAGGTGATTTTCCTTTTTTGCATTAGTAACTTCAGAAAGTTATCTTTCAAAAGAGACCAGGCTTGTGCATGTGCTATAAATATTAAGTATAAAACTAAGCTTTTAAAAAAAAGTGTGCAGTCCTCAAGTTGAAGTACATTTTTTTATTTTTCTGCATTTTTCATTGACCGCCGGGGATTACCCTTATCCTGTGGTAGCTACTGCCATGCTGTAAACGATGGGAGTTAGTCACCTTGTTTGTAGAGCTAAATCTATATTCTATATTATAGCCATGGATACAATACTATAGTCATTTGACATTGAGTTTATTCCGGTCAATATGCAAAAAAGAGAGATTTTTCCATCCATACGTTCCCCGCGTTATACCGTGGTGCATATACGTATGGTTTTAGAGCGGCCTAGGGTAATTCATGAAATGCTTAGTTATGGCAGTATACGTCGATTGCATTGTAGACGTTGCTGTTTTTTGCCTGAACCCGCTATTTTTCCGGAATCAAATCCACATTATAGGTATTATGTTCCATCATGAATGCATGAAAGGGGGGGGGGGGGGGGGGGGGGGGCGTTTCTGATTATTTGCTTGTCGGTAACGGCATTCATATTCAACACTAAAAACGCTTATTAGCCCCGATCGGTACAAAAGCCTTGCAGATCAAGCTAAAATTGACATCAAATCGTCCTTACTTGCGACCGGGAGTATTCCAAAAACAATAATCCAATTTTGTGATCGCCATCTGATAGATCCAATGTCAATTTGCTCGACGGCATAATCCACCATAACATATTGATCGGGCATATTTGACAGGCTTCAATGTAACCGGCAAAACCGTTCGTCTTGCCCGACAAGGAAACATTTTAACCGAAACCGTTGGCCATCCCACAGCCCAGGATACAATGTTAGAAAGGGTGCTCGTTACCGCCGTCTAGCGTGATGCGGCCAGTATTGCACCTAGGCATTCTCAATGCGATTCCCAATGTTAACCCAGAGTCAGTGGGCCTGTAATGAATAGAAATATCGAATAAAAGAAATAACGATCAAATAACGTATATATACATGGTTGGCGTTCAACGGTTGTTGGACAAACACGTATATAATCGTCATTGGCGGCCAATGTGTTAAGAGGTTTGTATTGCTTACCAAAGATGTGCTTCATTTTCAAGGAAATAACTCATTCATCAAGGGAAAGAAGCATGAAATGTATTGATTAACTAAACTGACCGATGATGAAACTAAAGAGTGGGCAACCACTGAAAATATGACTTCAAAGTGCTCCTCTAATGAAGCTGCTGGGATTGTATGGCTCACGCTCTGCTCTAAATAGTCCAGAGCTGTACTTGTATTGTGTGCAGGTGGACGCTATAGTAGCACTCATGAGCTGGGAGAAACTAAAGTACAGATTGGCACAGCGGGAGCATGCCTATGAACATAGGGCTGTGGGAACATAGGGCCTCATTTTGTGAGGAATGTGGGAACTAGGCTTGGGCAGTATAATTTTTTTCATACCTTCATACCTTTCTGACATCACACCTCGGTAGACGGTATATGACGTATGACTTTCATCAGCGGGGGGGGGGGGGGGGGGGGGGGGGGGGGGAGCTAAGTTAACAATATACTCGTTATCACCATACATAAAGATTTTCCAGGAGTAAATACTCAATACCTTAGTCATAACCATAGTTGCAAGACGTTATAATGAAAAGGTCTCGTTATCTTGTATTGTTTCTACATAAGCAAGCACACGTTAATTTACATCCACAACATGACTGTGGTATCTTAAGATTGATACAAGACGCTTATATTGAAACGTTTTGACATTAGGGCCATTCTTTCAACCTAAACGTGCACTTTCTTCAACCTCAAAACTAAATTCCTTAGCAACCTGTGTTACCAATGTAAACAAGCTGCACAGCGCGCACATGCGGGACACGCAGATATGAAACAACATACGGAACAAATAACGTATACGGGTTGCTGAAATGAGACTAACATGACTCACAAACTCACGACAGTACACATACAGACGCACATAATTGTATCTGCATTGATTAACTGATAATCAAAACCCAGCTGAAGCCGTTAAACCCCTGTAGCGAATCACCGAAGCAAATAAACAAACTGCACAGCGCGCACATGCAAGACACGCAGATCGGTGCCATCCCTACTTTTCAAGGTATCGTATCGAAGTTAGAAATTCCAGTATTGTGACAACACTAACACACACACAACTGTAGAATGCATGTTTGTGATGTACGAACACACAAACAGAGGGACTCACGTATACTGTAGGAACGCCCGCCCACATACACACACACACACACAACACGCAGATATAAAACGACATACGGAACAAATAACGTATAACGGAGGCTGAAATGAGACCAATGTGACTCACAAACTCACGACAGTACACATACAGACACACAAAATTGTATCTGCATTGATTAACTGATAATCAAAACCCAGCTGAAGCCGTTAAACCCCTGTAGCGAATCACCGAAGCCAATATGCACACACAATCAGTTGAACTGGAACGGTTTAAATTACCAACCATACACTCCCAGCATTCATAACTCGGACAATTATCCATACGAACGTCCCGCATTCTAAGAAAAGATATCAGGACCCTCATATGTTCATCTTCCATATGCTTAACCATAACATAACTTACTTACCCAAACAACGTGTTCCAGAGTCGGAATTCACGCACGAATCCATACTCTCAAAACGTTAGAAAAACGCTCCGATACCGGAATCCACAATCATCCGATGTCTGGAAGTGAACCCATGGTCCATTCGACCTTAATAAATGGATGGCCACCGGTCCATAACCGCATTCTATAGAAGAATAAGTCTTTATTTGTCACACACATGCAAGATGGGCGACCCAAAGGAACACACTATAACGTCACGTGGCGCACAGTCTGTGACGTCACGGTATTGAAAATCATACCGACGGGATTTCTAAATACCCTGGTATACCGTAATACCGCCATACCGCCCAAGCCTAACTCGGACAATTATCCATACGAACGTCCCGCATTCTAAGAAAAGATATCAGGACCCTCATACGTTCATCTTCCATATGCTTAACCATAACATAACTTACTTACCAAAACAATGTGTTCCAGAGTCGGAATTCACGCACAAATCCATAATCTCAAAACGTTAGAAAAACGCTGCATCAGCATGGTCCATTCGACCTTAATAAACGGACGGCCACGCATTCTAGAGAAGAATACGTCTTTATTTATCACACACATACGAGATGGGCGACCCACAGGAACACACTATAACGTCGCTTGGCGCACAGTCTGTGACGTCACGGTATTGGAAATCATACCGACATGATTTCTAAATATACTTTTACATTTAGTCATTTAGCTGACGCTTTTATCCAAAGCGACTTACAAGTTCTGTATGACAAGCCATCAGGAAGGGCACAACTCTATCAGCTGAGTAACAATGTTCATCAAAGTGTTGAGTGATACAGTGTAGGTTAGTTTATTAGGACAAGTGCATGACAGTATGGTTAGTTAGGGTTAGATTTTTTTTTTTTTTCTTTTTTGTTTTTTTTTCAGATAATGGTTGAAGAAGTGCGCCTTTAGTCGACGGCGAAAGATTGGACGTGTTTCGGCTGTCCTAACTGGGGTGGGTAGTTCATTCCACCATTGTGGGGCAAGGACTGAGAATAGGCGACTTCTCTTTGATGACCCTCCCGGAGCTTGGATAGGAGTAGGTCTGAGGCGGCCAGAAGATGCAGAGCGTAGGGGTCTTGAGGGTGTGTAGTTAGAGACCATTGACCGGAAGTAGGCGGGAGCGGTTCCCTTTGCCGCACGGTATGCTAGGTCGAGGGCCTTGAAGCGGATTCGTGCAGCAATGGGGAGCCAGTGCAGGTCCCTAAGAAGTGGGGTGACATGGGCCGACTTCGGTAGGTTTGAGATCAGGCGGGCCGCTGCGTTCTGAATGAGTTGAAGAGGCTTAGTGGCAGTGGCCGGGAGGCCAGCGAGCAGTGCGTTGCAGTAGTCGAGGCGGGAGATGACTGTTGATTGGACGAGGAGTTGGGTGGCTTCTTTTGTCAGGAAGGGGCGGATCCTTCTGACGTTGCTCAGGAGGAATCGGCAGGTTCTGGTTGTCGCTGCGATGTGAGCAGAGAAGTTCAACTGGTCATCGAGGACAACACCAAGGTTCTTGGCGGTCGGGGACGCGGACACAGCTGCATTCTCGACTGTGATGGAAAGGTCGGTCAGGGGGGAGGATTTGGCCGGGAGGTGGAGCAATTCTGTTTTGCTTAGGTTCAGTTTGAGGTGGTTGGTCGTCATCCAGGCGGAGATGTCGGACAGACAGGCCGAGATCCGCTCAGAGATGTGGATATCTGAGGGAGGGAAGGAGAGGAAGAGTTGAGTATCGTCGGCATAACAATGGTAGGAGAAGCCATGAGACGTGATAATGTTACCCAGTGATTTAGTGTAGAGGGAGAAGAGAAGGGGTCCTAAAACCGAGCCCTGGGGGACACCCGTCCGCTGGGGGCGGGTGGCCGACAGGGTCCCTCTCCATGACACTTGGTAGGAGCGGTCATTGAGGTATGATGACAGCCATGTCAGCGCAGAGCCAGCCACTCCCATTCCTGCGAGGGCTGCGAGGAGGATCTGGTGGTTGACTGTGTCGAAGGCTGCAGATAGATCTAGGAGAATCAGGACAGAGGAGAGGCCTTTCGCTTTTGCTAAGTGAAGTGCCTCTGTGACCGCAATGAGGGCTGTCTCTGTGGAGTGACCAGTCCTGAAGCCTGACTGATTAGGGTCTAGGAGGTCATTCTGTAAGAGATAGGGAGTAAGTTGGTTGGATACAGCATGTTCAAGTGTTTTAGAAAGGAAGGAGAGAAGAGAGACAGGACGGTAGTTGCCTATGACGGTAGGGTTCAGGGATGTTTTTTTTATGAGGGGCGTGACTCTGGCTTGTTTTAGGGAGGTGGGGACCACCCCCGAGTTGAGTGAGGAGTTGATGGTTGCAGTTAGGAATGGGAGGATGTCTGGTGCTATGGTCTGGAGGAGTGGGGAGGGTAGCCGGTCCAGCTGGCATGTAGTCGGATGGTTCGACGTTACCAGTGTCAGGGTCTCGGCTTCTGTAATGGGAGAGAAAGATGACAGAGTGAAGGATGAGGTTCTCGATTCAGCATTTGGAATGGGTGGGGGTTGGGAGAAGGAGCTGCGGATGTTCTCCACTTTTTCCTCAAAGAAGATCGCAAAGTCTTCGGCAGAGAAAGATGAGGGAGGGGGGGGTGGGGGGGGAGTGAGGAGGGAGGACATGGTAGCATGCAGTTTGCGAAGATTCTTGGCAGAGGCCTCGATCCTATGGTGAAAGAAAGAAGCTTTGGCATTAGTAATGGTTTTGGAGAATGTTAACAAGAGGTTGTGAATACCCTGGTATACCGTAATACCGCCATACCGCCCAAGCCTAGTGGGGACATAGGGCTGTGGGGACATAGGGCTGTGGGAACATAGGGCTGTGGGACCATTGGGCTGTGGGAACATAGGGCTGTGGGACCATTGGGCTGTGGGATCATTAGGCTGTGGGAACATAAGGCTATGGGACCATTAGGCTGTGGGAACATAGGGCTGTGGGACCATCCCATCTTTTTAGATATCTTCAGCTGAGACACTGTACAGCTACCATTTTCCCCTCCTTCCCTTTACTCCCCCCCCAAACAGCCATGGATTGACCTACTCACTTCAAATACACAACAAAGAGCATCTATCTCAAGACAAGGATATATGACACCCTTATGTCATTCAACAACAGTCGTTTAACCAAAGCTAAAACCAAATGGGAATGGGAGCTGGGGATGGAGTTTAATAATGACTGGTGGGACGAGCCCATAGAGAGAATACACACCACTACGTCCTGTGCTCGTCTCAGCCTCATACAACTCAAAGTACTGCATAGAGTTCATTTCTCCAAATCCAGGCTCTCCGAGATATACCTGGAGGTGGAGAATAAATCCAGCAGGTGTTACACCTCAGCGGAAACACTCATTCACGCCTTCATCACTTCCCGCCTCGACTACTGTAACGGAGTCCTTCTTGGTGCCTCCAAGAAGGTTCTGGATCGTTTACAGTACGTCCAAAACTCTGCTGCGAGGGTCCTCACGCGCACCAAACCCTGGCAGCACATCACCCCCACCCTGCAAAAACTCCACTGGCTCCCCATCAACTATCGAATCCCCTACAAGATCCTCCTCCTCACCTACAAATCCCTGCACGGGTTGGCCCCTTCCTACCTGACCAACCTACTCCACCCCTACACTCCAGCACGAGGCCTCCGATCCTCCAACTCCGACCTCCTCACCATCCCCCGCACCAGGCGTTCCACACTGGGAGACCGAGCTTTCGCTGCAGCAGCCCCCAGACTGTGGAACTCCCTCTCCCCCCTCATCCGAGGCTCTGACACTATCAACCTCTTCAAAACCAAGCTAAAAACCCACCTGTTCACACTTGCCTTCACGCAACACGGCCCCGCTCCCAAGTAGCCCACCCCTGACTCTTTTTAAGCCACAGATTCCGTTGTTTTGTTTTGTTTTGTTGTTTGTTTGTTTGTTAATTTTAACCACTTCATCCAATCGTACAGAACTTGCCTCCTTTTTTTATTTATTCTTATCTCTTATCTTATTTGTTTTTTCTTGTTGTTACTATACACAGATCTTTTATGTATTTTATTATATATAGTTTTTCAATTTTATTACTTACTTTTATTTTTTTCCATCCTTTCCTTGTACAGTGTCCTTGAGTCTGAGAAAGGCGCTTCTCTCTTAAAATTCAATCTATTATTATTATTATTATTATTATTATTATTATAATTAGTGCTGTCAGGCGATTAAAAAAATGTATCTAATTAATTACAGGATTTGTAAATAATTTATCTAATTAATCGCATTTTAATCGCATAACCATTTTAGGCCTGATATTCTATATTCTATAATCATATTTCAAATTGCATGTGTCCGGATGGCAGAATTCAGTACTGTATCTACAAAACCTTCTGTTTAATCATCTTCCATTTATTCATTTGCTTAGATTTTTCAGATTGGGTAAATTTTAGCATGGTGTTATTCACAGTCAAAGCTACATTTTTTTTTAATAAAATTGAATTGATATTCTCATTTGGTTCATTACAATTTACTCAAGCCTAGTAACAGACACAGTATTTCTGACACTGGGAATACATTCCCTGAGATCCATAGATGTCCGTAGAATAAGATACCAAGAACATGCAAAATGGACCATTTAAAAAAAAAAGTCTGTAAATGTTTATTCTACGTGCTTATGGAATGAATGAGATACAACATTTAAATAAATGTTTGTTTATTTTTATTTTTTTTATTAATGTTGAGTTAATTTTCATAACGTGATAATTTGCTGTGTAATTAATTAATCTAATTAACACGATAAACTGACAGCCCTAGTTATAATACACCCTGCGATCTTAGTCACATGTTCTTTACGTGTCCAGAACTCCACACTTATTTTCGACACTTTGTCCACAGTACTTAATTTAGATCTGTTGCCATGTCCACTGATAGCAATCTTTGGAGCCCCTACTGAGACACTAGCTATTAACTCTAAACAAAAAACAATTATCGCATTTACATCTCTATATATAGCGAGACGCATTATATTATTAGACTGGAAATCCGCCAACAGTCCTTCCATAGCACAATGGCTCAACAGTGTCATGTTATTTCTCAAACTTGAGAAAATAAAATACACTATCAGGGGTTCAAGTACAACATTTTACAACATATGGCAGCCCTTTATAAGCCATGTTAACGAACTACAGCGTCTGCCTCCCGGTTGATCCCGATGTTCACCTGCTCTCTCAAATATAGTCTTGTTTGCTGGGTTTCTTCTTCCCATGTGAACTACACTGCTATGTCTGTCAGGCCTCTCCTTTTTGGGTGAGCTGACCTGCTGGATCTATCAGAGCTCTCCTGTACCTGTTGAGCAGACACTAATTAGATGCTAGATCCCATCCCAGCCACTCCCATTAGTTAAGGACTTTAAGGCCCAGTCCACACGATCATGGGTATTTTTGACACTGTTTTTTTTTTAATTATTCAACAAAAAAAACTGTCCACACGACGTGGTTTAAACCCTGCACCGAGTGACGTTATATACATGTAGTACAATGCCAAGGCAGTAGGAGGCGATGTAGTTCAAACATGAAGGCCATTTCAACCAATCAGAAGGGTTTAGGGTTAATACCGGAAACTGAACTGAAGCCTGGAACACAAACATCCCTCCTTGTTCACAGCCAAACAATTCTACAGTTTGCAGCTATAGAACAACGTGCAATAAACAAAAAAGGATACATTCACTGTGTGTTCTGCCTCATTTGTTGATGAAACAAAACCAACATCAACACAATTTACCACCAAGAGCGGAGTTTAGTCTCACAAAAAGATTGCAGATGTTGTTAGCTTACGTGCTAACGTAATAATAAAGTAGTAACGTTAACGCTAGTAGAATTAATGGATGAAAACGTTATTTAACAGAGTGCAGAATGGGTACAATACAATACGGCTCAATACAAACAATTGTTAAGGGGATGCAGACTGTTATAGTTTGGACTGGGTTCCTTATAACAATAACTTGACAACACATGAGCTTAGTTTAGCCGCAGCTTCAGGTTTACTCAGCGTCAGGTCAGGAATGCAACAACAGACATCATCAGTCGATCACAACACTCTTCAACACAGACGATACGTTTCGAACAAAAGTTTGTTACAATCATTTTCATATAACGCTACTTGGGACAGCTCTGCTGTAAACACTGGAAATAACCTCGGTTTCCATGTCCACACGCAACCACTGCAACCGGGATGCGCGCAAAACTTCACCCTGGACTCCGGTTGTAAAAGACCACGGTTGCAGTGTTCCAAAACCCTGGTTGAGTGTGGGCGAACAGTGCAACCGTGCACATTAAGGCTTGGTTACATAACACCCCGCGTGCGTGTGGACAGGTCCTTAGATGAAGCTTGTGTGTGTGAATGTGTGTGCATGTGTGTATAGGGGGGGGACTTAGGGGGGGGGGTTACTGGGAGGGCTCAGTTTGTTATTGTATTTTCATTTATTATTTATTTCATTAGTGTATCTGTATTACATACCCAAGATGTGAGTTACATTTATTTAAAGTCATGTTTGTTTATAATTTATTATTTATTTAATTTAATTATTATTATTATTATTTTTGTTGCATTTTTGTAACCCATCAGAGATGTAAGCCTTGGGCCTCTACACAGAATACTTCATGCCTGTTTGTGTTGCTTTATATTTGTGTAATTTTTATTATTATTATACTTTTTTTTTTTTCGTATTTCAATGTCAATCTTTCAATTTCAATGTATTTTTGTCGTTTGTCATTTGTGTAAAAAAAAGCAATAAAAATATCTTAAAAAGAAAAAGGACTGTGGGACCATTGGGCTGTGGGAACATAGGGCTGATCCCGGCACAGCAGCATGCCGCTCCAACACAGTGCTTCAGACCTCACTTGGTCTTCATCAGGTGTCACTGAGGGGCTTGTCCATCTCTATCTAGGTCAGGGGTGGGCAACTTTGTATATGGTGAGAGCCACTAAATGTCCACACTCAATCTGGGGGGCCGCATTGTTTATTGGCAGTCCCGCCAGTAGTACCCCATCACTCAAATAGCCCATAATAGTCACAGATGTGATAAATAAGGCATATAAACAATTATAATTTGTTGTAACTTTGTTTTTATTCAATTTCAAACACATTTAGTAATGCTTAATTTTCGACTTTATGAATTTATAAATACAGCTGAATTTGAAAGTATTGCTGTGTAACCCAAATATATACAAAAATTACAAATTATAATTAATGCTTCTATTAAAATAAATGTATGAACTTAAAGCCCACTGTTCAACAAACACAAAGCAGCATTCCTGCTGCATTTTACTACAACAGTAAATCAAAAGTGCAATAATAAATGATTTTGTTAAATGTATAAACTTTTATCCTGCTACTAAACAAAACATTCCTGAGTGCTTCATCCATAACATGCATTTCAGTGTTATTAGTGTTATCTGAACACTACAAAAGTAAACAAGTAGCCAAGTGCAATACTCATCAGAATAATGAATTCCTTTTTGTGAAAGGAAAGGAGAGCCAGGGTTAGCAGGTAACGCTAGTTAGCTTAGCCTAGTTATGGGATAACTTAGTTAGCAGCTAACGTTAGCCCATTGCTCGTGTCAATTATATTGCATGTCATTGAAGGTCCGTGCTGGTCTGTGTCTAATGAAATTACAATTGCATGTCATTGAAGGTCCGCGCTGGTCTGTGTCTATAATCATATGAGAGGAAAGCTCTGCGCTAAAGCAAGCCTCATCTCAGCCGCGACGTGACAACATATACTCGATGTTATATAAAAATAATCTCACAGTCTACTTGAAATCAGCCTGCGATCTACCGGTGTGTATTTAACAGCTGAAAACAATAATAATTTATCAATATTTGGATATTGGCCTGGGGCCGCCAGTTGCCCCTCCCTGATCTAGGTCGTCCTCGGACAGGCCCTCCATAGATAGATAGAGATCTTTATTGATAATGAACATACAAATATGCATTAGAGGCCCATCATTATCAAAAGGATAAAAACGCAAGAAAGCTTACAGCTTATTTCCATTGCGGTCCTTCAGATGTCTGTGAGTAATATGTCTGTGAGTGTATGCCTGGATGTGTGTAGGTGTATGAGTGCATGAGTGCATGATACAACATGCACTTGTCAGATCCTGTGGGTGGGTAAAGCGACCATCTGTGCTTCCAGTCATCTCGATCCTCCATGCATCCGCCTAGCTCGCCGGTACTTCCCGCTCCTGCATCTTTCTTGAGTATGTCCACGTATGTTAGTGTGGGACATCCTCGTGATCGATGCCCGTGTGTTGGCTCCCACAGCACACGTTTGCTGGCTGGCAGCTCTTGGTGTCTCTGGCAGTGACCTGCCAGCCTCATTCTCCTAACTGCTACTTTCTCGCTCACCGAAAGATTGGACGGGATTCGGCTGTCCTAACTGGGATGGGTAGTTCATTCCACCATTGTGGGGCAAGGACTGAGAATAGGCGGCTTCTCTTTGATGACCCTCCAGGAGCTTGGATAGGAGTAGGTCTGAGGCGGCCAGAATATGCAGAGCGTAGGGGTCTTGAGGGTGTGTAGTTAGAGACCATTGACCGGAGGTAGGCAGGAGCGGTTCCCTTTGCTGCACGGTATGCTAGGTCGAGGGCCTTGAAGCGGATACGTGCAGCAATGGGGAGCCAGTGCAGGTCCCTAAGAAGTGGGGTGACATGGACCGACTTCGGTAGGTTTGATATCATGCGGGCCGCTGCGTTTTGAATGAGTTGAAGAGGCTTGGTGGCAGTGGCCGGGAGGCCAGCTAGCAGTGCGTTGCAGTAGTCGAGGTGGGAGATGACTGTTGATTGGACGAGGAGTTGGGTGGCTTCTTTTGTCAGGAAGGGGCGTATCCGCGGTTAGGTGGCCGAGCGGAGATTGCGTTCGTCACCAGCCCCGGAGCTGAGCTGGATTTGCCTGTTCGAATCCAGCTCACAGCTCCGGGGTTGTCACCAGCTTGGCTGGCCATCTGCACTGATACAATTGGCTGTATCAGAGGGTGGGAGAAGCTGGCGGGGTGGGTCCGGGTCGTTGTAAACAGCGACTACTACAGTTCGGTCGGGGCGCCTGCTAAGCGCGGATTGGACGTGAGGGGGATAGTGTGGTCCTCCCACACGCTACGCCCTCTCAATGAGAATCCGCGCTGCCAGGTGAAAAGAAGCGGTGATTGGCTGGACGTGTGTCGGAGGAAGCACGTGGTAGCCTCCACTCTCCCAGATGATCTGACTGTGGGGGGTAAGTGCGCAGCGACCAGGAAGGGACTGGGAATTGGCATACGACTAACATTGGGATGGGAGAAAATCGGAGGAAAATGGAGGGGGAAAAAGACAAAAAAAAAAAAAAAGGAAGGGGCGTATCCTTCTGACGTTGCTCAGGAGGAATCTGCAGGTTCTGGTTGTCGCTGCGATGTGAGCAGAGAAGTTCAACTGGTCGTCGAGGACAACACCAAGGTTCTTGGCGGTCGGGGACGCGGTCACAGCTGCATTCTCGACTGTGATGGAGAGGTCGGTCAGGGGGGAGGATTTGGCCGGCAGGTGGAGCAATTCTGTTTTGCTTAGGTTCAGTTTGAGGTGGTTGGTCGTCATCCAGGCGGAGATGTCGGACAGACAGGCCGAGATCCGCTCAGAGACGTGGCTATCTGAGGGAGGGAAGGAGAGGAAGAGTTGAGTATCATTGGCATAACAATGATATGAGAAGCCATGAGACGTGATAATGTTACCCAGTGATTTAGTGTAGAGGGAGAAGAGAAGGGGTCCTAAGACCGAGCCCTGGGGGACACCCGTCCGGAGGGGGCGGGTGGCCGACAGAGTCCCTCTCCATGACACTTGGTAGGAGCGGTCGTTGAGGTATGATGTCAGCCATGTCAGCGCAGATCCAGCCACTCCCATTCCTGCGAGGGCCGCGAGGAGGATCTGATGGTTGACTGTGTCGAAGGCTGCAGATAGATCTAGGAGAATCAGGACAGAGGAGAGGCCTTTCGCTTTTGCTAAGTGAAGTGCCTCTGTGACCGCAATGAGGGCCGTTTCTGTGGAGTGGCCAGTCCGGAAGCCAGACTGATTGGGGTCTAGGAGGTCATTCTGTAAGAGATAAGCAGTAAGTTGGTTGGATACAGCACGTTCAAGTGTTTTAGAAAGAAAGGAGAGAAGAGAGACAGGACGATAGTTGGCTATGACGGTGGGGTTCAGGGTTGGTTTTTTTATGAGGGGCGTGACTCTGGCTTGTTTTAGGGAGGTGGGGACCACCCCCGAGTTGAGTGAGGAGTTGATGGTTGCAGTTAGGAATGGGAGGATGTCCGGTGCTATGGTCTGGAGGAGTGGGGAGGGTAGCTGGTCCAGCTGGCATGTAGTCGTACGGTTCGACGTTACCAGTGTCAGGGTCTCGGCTTCTGTAATGGGAGAGAAAGATGACAGAGTGAAGGATGAGGTTCTCGATTCAGCGTTGGGAATGGGTGGGGGTTGGGAGAAGGAGCTGCGGATGTTCTCCACTTTTTACTCAAAGAAGATCGCAAAGTCTTCGGCAGAAAAAGATGAGGGAGGAGGGGGTGGGGGGGGAGTGAGGAGGGAGGACATGGTAGCATGCAGTTTGCGAAGATTCTTGGCAGAGGCCTCGATCCTATGGTGAAAGAAAGAAGCTTTGGCATTAGTAATGGTTTTGGAGAATATTAACAAGAGGTTGTGATATGTGTCGATGTCAGCAGTGAGGCGTGACTTTCTATACTTCCTCTCAGCCGCTCTCAGGACCTGTCTTTGTTCTCTCACTGCATCCGTCAGCCATGGACTGGGTGGGGAACGGCGGGCAGGTTTCTCAACGAGGGGACAGAGCTTGTCAAAGGAGGTTGCAAGGGCTGAGAGGAGGGTGGAGGTTGCCATCTCTGTGGGGAGAGCAGAGAAGGTGTCACTCAAAGGTAGAGCGGATATTATGTCAGAGGAGAGGGTGGAGGGGGATAGGGAGGCCAGGTTACGTCTGAGTGAGACGGTTTGAGTTGGGGTGAAGACCTTTCGGTTAAGCATGAGAGTTAGTGAGAAGGATATGAAGGAATGGTCAGATACATGTAGGGGAGTTACCGTGGTGTTAATGATGCTGGAGTTACGGGAAAATATGAGATCCAAGGAGTTGCCTGCTTTGTGGGTGGGAGGCATGGCAGTGGGAGTCAGGTCAAATTGTTGTAGGAGGGAGACCACTGGGATGAATGCTGGTATTACAGTTGAATGCTGGACTGGTATTACACTCATTGAGGGACACGAAGAAGTCAAGTCCGATGGGATTTGGGAATCTCAAATACAAATCGGGATTGGAATAAAAAATGCATTTATATTAAACAATACAGAATATACAGCACTTCTTGGGGTCTGTAGGGTAAGCACTTATTCCCTCCCCCCTGAATATTTATGGTGGTGTATGGGCCTTAAGTCAGTGATAAAAGTGTCTTTCAAGGATAAGTGAGCTCCTGCACTGATTATTATAGTTCAATATTCAATAGTTGATCACCAAAACCCCCCAAAAAGCATAAAAAGCCCCCCCCCCCCCCCCCCCCCCCCACACACACACACACACACACCCAAAAAAGGGCCTTTAAAAATCAGGCGTGCATGCTCGGTTGAAACACTGTTTCAAGGGCTGTGGGAACATAGGGCTGTGGGACCATAGGGCTGTGGGAACATAGGGCTGTGGGACCATAGGGCTGTGGGAACATAGGGCTGTGGAACCATTGGGCTGTGGGAACATAGGGCTGTGGGAACATAGGGCTGTGGGAACATAGGGCTGTGGGACCATTGGGCTGTAGGAACATAGGGCTGTGGGACCATTGGGCTGTGGGACCATTGGGCTGTGGGACCATTAGGCTGTGGGAACATAGGGCTGTGGGACCATTGGGCTGTGGGAACATAGGGCTGTGGGACCATTTGGCTGTGGGAACATAGGGCTGTGGGACCATTTGGCTGTGGGAACATAGGGCTGTGGGACCATTGAGCTGATCCCGGCACAGCAGCATGCCGCTCCAACACAGTGCTTCAGACCTAAAGAGTGGGCAACCACTGAAAATATTACTTCAAAGTGATCCTCTAATGAAGCTGCTGGGATTGTATGACTCACGCTCTGCTCTAAATAGTCCAGAGCTGTACTTGTATTTGCAGGTGGACGCTAGTAGCACTCAGGAGCTGGGAGAAACGAAAGTACAGATCGGCACAGCGGGAGCATGCCTGTGAAATCAGACCAACGTGACTCACAAACTCACGACAGTACACATACAAACACACAAAATTTAATCTGCATTGATTAACTGATAATCTTAACCCAGCTGAAGCCGTTAAACCCCTGCAGAGAATCACAGAAGTCAAACTGGAACGGTTTAAATTACCAATCATACACTCCCAGCATTCATAACGCGGACAATTATCCATACGAACGTCCCGCATTCTAAGAAAAGATATCCGGACCCTCATAAGTTCATCTTCCATACGCTTAACCATAACATAACTTACTTACCCAAACAACGTGTTCCAGAGTCTTAATTCATGCACAAATCCATACTCTCAAAACGTTAGAAAAACACTCCATCAGCATGGTCCATTCGACCTTAATAAATGGACGGCCACCGGTCCATAACCGCATTCTATAGAAGAATAAGTCTTTATTTGTCACACACATGCGAGATGAGCGACCCACAGGAACACACTATAACGTTGCGTGGCGCACAGTCTGTGACGTCACGGTATTGAAAATCATACCGACAGGATTTCTAAATACCCTGGTATACCGTAATACCGCCATACCGCCCAAGCCTAGTGGGGACATAGGGCTGTGGGCATGGCCGCCTAGTTATAGTTGAAAGTGGGGGTGCAAGATATTTTGTAATTTTTTTATTTTTTATTTTTTGGACAGGCAAGGGGTGGTTTGGAGGGGGTCTCCATGGCAGTTTTTTTTTTTTAATTTAATGAACCTGTACGTGCAATTTCCTGCAATATAGAGCCTTCAATCTTGACCAAATAAAGCTGCTCTTTTCACTATAAAACGCAGTTTATATTGCAGTATGATAGCCAATTACTATAATAATAATATATTAATATATATATATATATACTGTATATACACTGTATATTGATTTTTCGCTCATTTATTTTTATTAAATCAATCTCCTTTCAAATAGGCCAAGTTTTTAATAAGAAAGAGAAAAAAGATATATTTCCATTACCTGTAACTCGTGTGTCTCTTTCTCTCCTTCTCTGCCTCCTCCCTGAGTCTGCAGTGCACAGTCATGACATCGATAAAAAAAAAAAAAAAAAAAAAAAATGGAGGCCCCTCGTCACTAAAGGCCCACGGGCCGCGGCCGTCGTTAATCCGGCCCTGCTCGTCTGCCATATAGATAGCGTTAACGTTTGCAAACAAAGTCAACGTCATCCAGCTGACACCACATATCTAGATAACGTTAGCTAGCGGCTAGCACTAAAGCTAACGCCAACCAGAGGGAAACGTTATTATTATTTATTAGAGGATTTACGGTATGACCAGATCGCATTTCGGGACCGTGAAACACTTTTATTGTATTGCGTGGTAGAACCGTAGAAGTTCTCAATAGTAAAGACATGTCTAACATAATCCTTTTATTTGAACAACTTACTGGAAAAGCCTGCCTGCCTGCCACCAATATTATGACACACTCGGTGGGCTTTGATATTTACACTGAGCCTACCTGCAGGCTGCAGCGCTGTGCGCCAAGGTCTGCTGGGGATGGGAGGCACTGGATCAAACCATATGGGGGGGGGGGGGTCGCAATCTTTGGAAACTTAAAAACTTGCTATTAAGTGGCATTGCGTATTATTAATTTGATTGAAATTACGTAGTTATGGTTAGATTTATATATTGGGGGGGGATATATCATATTTTTCATATGATCAAAAAGTGGGGGTGCAAAAGCAGACGTTTGCCCCCCCAAGCTCAATAGTGGTGGGGCACCTGCTTAGACTGCTCCATTATGTATACGTCTATGTCTGTGGGGACATAGGGCTGTGGGAACATAGGGCTGTGGGAACATAGGGCTGTAGGAACATAGGGCTGTGGAGACATAGGGCGGTGGGAACATAGGGCTGTGGAGACATAGGGCAGTGGATACATAGGGCTGAGGGAACATAGGGCTGTGGGAACATAGGGCTGTGGAGACATAGGGCTGAGGGAACATAGGGCTGAGGGAACATAGGGCTGTGGGAACATAGGGCTGTGGGAACATAGGGCTGTGGGACCATTAGGCTGTGGGAACATAGGGCTGTGGGACCATTAGGCTGTGGGAACATAGGGCTGTGGGACCATTAGGCTGTGGGAACATAGGGCTGTGGGACCATTAGGCTGTGGGAACATAGGGCTGAAGGAACATAGGGCTGTGGAGACATAGGGCTGTGGAGACATAGGGCTGTGGGAACATAGGGCTGTGGGAACATAGGGCTGTGGGACCATTAGGCTGTGGGAACATAGGGCTGTGGGACCATTAGGCTGTGGGACCATTGGGCTGTGGTACCATTGGGCTGTGGGACCATTAGGCTGTGGGACCATTAGGCTGTGGGAACATAGGGCTGTGGGAACATAGGGCTGAGGGAACATAGGGCTTTATACGTATACAGCTAATGATGGATGTGCTGATAGCTTCATACATATACAGGTAATGATGCATGTGCTGGTAACTTCATATGTATACAGGTAACGATGGATGTGCTGATAGCTTCATACATATTAAGATTAATGTGCTGATACCTTTATACTTCTACAGAAAATAAGCAAAGGGAAAAAACAGGAGTGACGGCAACTTGCAAAATTAAGCAGGCTAAGAGAAGCGTTGATTTTGAGCTGCGACCCCTGCAGTGACAGCTCTGGCCGACGAGATCCAACATCTGTTGGTGAAGCAGGCCGTCGTCGTGGTCCCATGAGAGGACGCGGTGAGCGGCGTTTCCTCCCGGTATTCTCTGGTGCCCAAGAAATCAGGGGGGGGGGGGGGGGGGGGTCAGACCCATACTGGACCTGTCCCATGGAAGGTTCAGAATGTTGACAGTCTCCCACCTGTTAGGTGCTGTCAGGTGGGGGACTGGTTCACCTCTATAGACCTGCCGTTCGGCTAATCTCTGGCTCCCCGCATCTTCACCAAGTGCGTGGAGACCGCGCTGGGGCCTCTGCGTCGTCAGGGGTTACAAATTTTATTCTACCCTGCGCGATGTTCTGGTCCTTGGCCGGTCAGGGAAGGTCGCCAGGTCTCATACCAGGCAGGTGGTGGAATTCCTCACCAGCCTGGGTTTTGCTGTAGACTGGAAGTAGAGTACTCCTCTTCCCAGTCAACGGGTGGAGTACTTGGGCTTATTTCTAAGCTCAAGGTCTATATGGGCATCCCTCTCAGAGCGGCGGCGAGTGGGTGGTTCTCGGCGCGCTCGGGAGGTTCCGTCCTAGGACGGTTACGCCGCTGTCCGTGATGCGCCTGCTCGGTATGATGGCATCTGCTCACTCTGTGGTCCCTCTTGGCCTCCTCTTCATGAGGAGGATACAGAGGTGTTTTTTTCTAGTATGGAAATGGACCCGGTGAGAGACAAGTGGAAGCGGCCTGGTGCCCTCACCAGCGGGGTACCCGTGGGCAGCAGGCTGTCACACGTCATGGTCTTCACCGACGCCTCCCTCATGGGATGGGGGGGGGACATGTCGGGCCAACGCAGTAGGGGACAGCTGGCAAGACCATGCTGCCCGGTCTGCGCTACATTCAATGTGTTGGAATTGAAGGCAGTCCTTCTGGTCCTCAAATAGCTCGGCCACCTTGTGGTGGGCAAGCATGTTTTGATCAGGACGGACAACACGACGTCAGCGTCGTATATTGACAGACAGGGAGGAGTGCGCTCCCCCCGTCTGCACCGGGCGGCGGTCGGGCTTTGGCTATGGGCGTTCTCCATCTGTGCAGCCTGAGGGCTTTCCACATCCCCGGCAGGGAGAATGTGGGTGCAGATGTGATGCTGCAGGGCGGTCCTCACCCTGACGAGTGGGGACTAGGTCCAGACATAGTCGGACAGGTCTGGGACCGATTCCGTGGCCGCCCGGGATTCCTTACGCATTCCCCCCCATACACCTGATAGCTCAGCTGTTGGGGCGGGTACGTCGGGAGCGGGGGACATGATCCTGGTCGCGCCGGGCCGGGGGTCAGCTGTGTGGTCCCCGGCCCTGATTCAGGTCTTGGTGGCCCCGCCGTGGCCTGTTCCATGGTCACCGCGGGCCCTCTCTCGGGCACGCGGAACTCTGTTCTGCCTCCTGTTCTGGGGCAGCCTCTAGGCTTGGCTGCTGAAAGTGTGAATCTGGTGGGGATGTGTCTTGACTTTTCTGTGGTTAACGCTATCCGGAACGTGCACGCTCCGTCCACTTGCACGGCTTACGCTGGGAAGTGGCGCATGGTCGAGTGTGGGGGCAGAACATTGTTCTCATGAAACGTTCCTGCTTGGCGCTCGGCATCTCAAGCCTGTGGAACATTCTCTGTCTCCGAGTGGGACCTCCAACTGGTCCTCGGCCGGTTGTCGGAGGCCCCGTTTGAGCCTCTTGAGCAGGCGCCATTGGATCAGCTGTCTTAAGACCGCATTCCTTTTTGGCCATCACCTCCGCTAAGCGCGTGGGTGAGCTGTGTGCTCTCTCGGTGCGGCCTGAGTGCCTGTCTATTCGGCCGATAGCGGTGCGACTCTGAGGCCTAATCCAGTCTTCGTGCCAAAGAATATCCAGAGCTCTTTTCGCTCCAGGGATATTGTGGTTCAGGCGTTCGTGTCCTGTCCATGCACTGGGGGTTTTACCTCAGTCGGACTCGGGATCTCAGGGCTTCCGTTCAACTGTTTGTTTGTTACAGTGGCCCTCGCGCTGGTGAGGCGCTGTCCAAGCAGCACCTGTCACATTGTTTGTGCGAGGGCGTTGCCCTTTGCTACACGTTGGCTGGACAGGTCCCCCCTCGGGCTGCTGCCCTGTTAGGGGGGGCCTCGGTGGAGGACATCTGTGCTGCGGCCTCCTGGTCCTCCCCGGGTCCCTTCGTTAAGTTTTACCTCTGGACATGACTGGGGGTTCTGTCTCCCAGGCGGTTCTGAGGTCTGGGACCTCTCCTGCGTCCCACCATTGGTGGGCTAGCAGGGGTGTGTGGGTGTGTGCCACGGGGTGCTGTGCCACACGTGGTCCCGCATGTGCTGTGCGTTTTCAGGGTTGCCTGGTTCCCCCTTTTTTCGCACTTTGGTGGAGTTGACTGCCTCCCCCCCTTCGTTAGGACTTAGGAAGGTGGAGCGTGACCATTTCCGGCGTCATATAGGGAGACGCAGGGGCGTGGCCTGGTCACGTGCAAGTGAGTGCATTTGTTTGTTTTGTGAGCACATTAAGTGCTAGGAGATAAGAGTTATCTCAATATGGCAGAGCGAGACGCTCAGCCAGTATTCATATAACTAGGTTATAGGATAACCTTTCATTATCGCTACTACTAAATTCTCTTGCCAGCATTTGGAACACACGCATGTGACGCACCGCTTCTGACAACAAACCTATCCATTGCGAGTGTCCAGGTTAAATGAATCAAATCAGCTTTATATGCTTGGCCTGGAAAGCCCCCCCCCCCCCCCCCCCCCCCCCCCCTGGAAGTGCTTTAGTTATGACCAGACGATATACCTGCGCAGGGCTGTCACGCACACTCGCGCATGCACGTTGCGGCACTTTGCGCTCCTCTGACTCACAAAAGACCAGACGTGGCCTCAGTGATTATACCTGCGCTTGTATGAGATGTGTATTGGAATACTGTGCCTCCGTTGATGCAGGGGCGAGACATGGCAAATACACACAGTGGCGGATTTTCACTGATCTTTTTTTTTCTTCTTTTTTTTGCCAATGCGCAACCCCACTGTCACCTACCCGCGACCCCAATTGGGGTCATGACCCGTAGTTTGAGAACCGCTGATCTAGGGACATGAATAAATGGATCTTAGCCCACAATGCTTAACATCCTCGCCATTCCTGTATGCTCGTCGCGGTAAAAACTTTAACTAACGTTAGCTGCTAATGCTAATGCTAACTAAGCTAATCTAGCTCACAGGCACAGGATAAATCAGTTTCATGGAGTTCCAATAGTGAGGAAAGGGGGAGGGCTGAGCCTGTCTCTCTCTCACCCTCTCTCGTTCTCTCTGTACATTCAATAATGATGATCAATGAACGAACTGGATAGTTGATGATAATAAATATTTCACTTCATTAGCAAAAATATTGTAAAATCTGCTATAAGCTCTCGTGTGTGTGTGTGTTCATACATTTACTATAGGCTACTCTTTTTATATGGATTATGCTAATTAGCTTTAACAATCCTGATTCCTGAGCCTATTTTATCCCAAATTAAGATATTGATTTAAATATGTATATAGCCTATATAACAAATAAATTTTAATCGTATCTCCTGTGCTGGCACAAGCACTACCATAGTGTGGAGTGGAGAGATAACACACAATACATATAATAATTCATGGGAATATGCTAAAAAGCTATTTATACTTTTTGGCCGGTAAAACATTTCTCTGGCTGTTTTTTTTTATTTTTATTTTTTTATCTGGAGCTAAACAGGATGAGGATACTCGTTAAACATTTTGAAATATTAAATTGCAAATAGAATTAATTGTTGTTGATTTTTCTGGTAAATGAATCGTTTAGATTAATCGACTAATCGATAATCAACAGATGAATCGATAACAAAATAATCGTTTGTGACAACCCTACTCAAGAGTAATTTAGAGCGTGTATTCCAAGTGTAGTCCACAGCTATTAAAATAGAAATGGAACAACCCATGAAGAAAATTATAGTGTGATGTTTTCTTTGTCATATAAATCATTAAACACAGTGAATATTTGAGGCTCCCAATCGTTTTGGACAGCATCAATAATGTTTGTTTGTTTGTTGTTGATATTTTCACACAATGGCTTTGACTATGAACGTCAACTTTTATTTAAAGGCAATTTCCTTTAAGTAACATCGGATGAACAGATAAAGCAATGTCCCTGCACTGCAGGGAGCCAGGCCTGTTTAGAGCAGTCATTTATTTTGATGCTGTCGTAATGCAACTCATCTCTCGAGGTCGACATAACGCCATCAACGTCATATTTCACATAACGGCGCTCACTTCCCCAAAAACAAACAGAAGGTGAAAGACCACAGATGGAATGGATTCTACTCAGCCTACATTTTTTATTTCACAGTATCTCCTTCCAGGGCATCTGATTGCGTCTTCCCTGGGAGGCGTACCAACTTAATCCTTTTATCAATGCAAACAATATGGAATTTAATTAAAGGTATATATCTTTGTCAAAGGGATTACCTGTGACTCCTACTGTGACCTACATATAAAAAAATTAGGGCTGTCAAAATGTATGCTTTCATTTTGGAGATTAATTTAAATTATTTAAAGCATTCAAATACATTTATCTAGATTAATCTATGGAGTGAAAAATCTTCAATCTTAGCGCTGCGGATATTTCATTTCAACCTTTATTTAAAATCGTAAGCATCTGAGGTTTCCCTCATTTACAGAAACGACGATTGTACAGTACATAATAAAAACAATATTCACAGAAATTTAAACACCAGAGTAAAACAAATTAAAAACGTTTAAAAATAATTTTAAAATATCAACTAAAACAGTTACAGGTAGTCACACAATGGTCTGAAATCATACATTTAAACATTCCAAGGGAAGGGAGAACCTCCAATTTTAGCGTGAGTTGAAGGACATTCCATGAGTTAGAGGCATCAAAGGAAAAGGCTGACTTCCCTAGCTCAGAACAAATCTGAGGAACCCTAAGAACCATCCAGTCATTCGATCGAGTTGAATAGGTTCCAATATTCCAATTTAACAGTGAGGAGATATAAACAGGTTGTTTACCAATAAGGGCTTTAAAAATAAATAAATACCAGTGTTTGTTGCGCCTTTCTGCAAGAGAAGGCCAACCCACCCTATCATACAGGACACAATGGTGAGTATCATATCTGTCACCAGTTATAAATCTGAGAGCTGAGTGATATGCAGAATCCAGAGGTTTAAGAGTTGATGCCACAGCATGCCTATAAATTACATCACCATAGTCCAAAACTGATAAGAAGACTGATTCCACAATTCTTTTTCTACTAAATAGAGGAAAATTGGATCTGTTTCTGTACAGGAAACCAATTTTCTGTCGCAGTTTAGTGGCAAGATTTTCCACATGGAACTTAAATGTTAATTTCTCGTCAAGCCACAGGCCAAGATATTTATACTCAGTGACTCTCTCTATACAAGAGCCACTGACAGTAGATATCCTCACATCATCAAGGTTAATATTCCTTGCTCTTGAAAATAACATAAACTTTGTCTTACTAGCATTAAGAACCAATTTAAGACTAGTAAGGGCATCCTGTAGAGCATAAAAGGAAAGTTGCAATTTCTCAAAGGCCAGCTGTACAGAGTCTGCAATACAGTACACAATTGTGTCATCAGCATACAGATGGGCATGACATCCATACAAAGAAGAAACAATATCATTAATATAAATTGTAAAAAGGACAGGACCCAAAACTGAACCTTGTGGCACACCTTTAGTCATGGCCAAGAATTCTGATTGTGCTTGACCTAACTTCACACACTGCCGCCTAGAAGATAGATAATCCTGAAACCAGACACAGGCATTATCATCCAACCCAATGTTAGATAGTTTCTTTAGAAGTAAGTAGTGATCAACTGTGTCAAATGCTTTTGATAAGTCAACAAAGAGGGCAGCACAATGTTTCTTCTTATCTAATGCTGAAATAATGTCATTTGTAACCAAAGTGATGGCTGATGTTGTACTATGTTTGGCTCTAAAACCAGATTGTTGAGAGCTAAGTATGGAGTAAGTTGAAAGGTAATATTTGAGTTGTTTACTTACTAGTGTTTCCAGGACTTTAGCTAAGCAAGGTAGCCTGGAGATAGGACGATAATTATCTAAGTTATCCCTATCACCTCCCTTATGTAAAGGAATCACCCGTGCAGATTTCCAAACTAGAGGAAATCTACCTGATGAGATAGAGAGATTCAAAATATAAGTAATCTGTTCAGCGATAACTGGTGCAGCCAACTTAATAAAAAAAGTCTCTAAGTTATCCTCACCTGTAGAACACTTTGCATCAATTGATTGCAAAGCATCAAATACAGCTGACTGTGTAAAAGGTTGAAAGGAGAAATGGGAAGTGACGCCCACAGGGTACAAACAATCAGAATCAACAGGACAAGGTCCATTATAGTTCCTATTAAATAAATTACCAGCCTCCGCAAAATGCCTATTGAAGGCAACACAAATTTCACTCTGCTCAGAGATCACACAGTTTTCAACTTTAATATGAGAGGGTAAAGAATTAGATGATTTTATTTTGTTCACCTTCACTGCACTCCAAAATTTTGCCGGATTAGAGTATGAGTTTGTAACCAACTCCAGATAGTAATCAGTTTTAGATTTTCTTACTACTGCAGTAGTAAGAAAGAGGTCTAGCTGAGTCAATGTTGATGGTTTTGTTTCAAGTTTCAAGTTTCTTTATTAGTTGTCATACAGAAGTACAGACTACTTTTATACAAAATGCTTCTTTCTGTTACGCTCCAGAGACTGTGCTAGACAAAAATAGATAAGTATAAAATAAAATAAGTATAGCAAGTATAAAATAGAAGTCACGTACGTAGACACAAGTGTTCAGTATGGACATATGTACAATGTTCAATGCAGAGTAGAAGTAACTGAGTTACCATACAATATACTATACAATATACTAATATACAATATACTATATAGTGCAAAGGAGAAATGGGATGAGGTACAATTTAGATGCAATTTACAGTAAGGTGTAATGAGGTATGGGTTGTAGTGCAAATTCTTTACCAATAAATATGAAGTGTGTTTAGGTGTTCTAAAGTGTGTAAAGTGGATGCTGCAGTGGGTTGTTTGTTTAAAGTGAGTGTGTGCGTGTGGATGTGTGTGCTGTGAGTGCATTTGATGGTTGTTACATAGTGTTATTGTTCGTTGAGCATCCTGGTGGCCTGGGGATAGAAGCTTCTTCTGAGTCTTTCTGTGCTTGCCATGAGACTCCGGTATTGCTTGCCTGACCGCAGCAGTTCAAAGAGGCAGTTTATTTGGGTGGCTGGAGTCTTTGATAATTATATTAGCCTTACCCATGCACCGCTTGTTGTAAATGTTCTGGAGAGTGGGAAGCCCCCCTCCAATTGTGCGTTCGGCTGAACGGGCCACTCTCTGTAGTCTGCTACGGTCTTGTGCGGTGCTATTACCAAACCAGGAGGTGATATTGCCAGTCGGGATGCTCTCTATTGTACATGAGTAGAAGTTCTTAAGGATCTTCTGACTGACTTGGAACTTCCTTAGACGCCTGAGGAAGTAGAGGCGTTGCCGTGCCTTCTTCACAACACTGTCAATGTGTGTGGTCCATGTCAAGTCCTCGGATATGTGGACTCCGAGGTACTTAAAACTGTTCACTCTCTCAACCGGTGCCCCGTCAATGCTGAGGGGGCTGTAGTCCCTGACCCCCGACCTCCTAAAGTCCACAATCATCTCCTTTGTTTTGCTGACGTTCAGGGAGAGGCTGTTCTCTTGACACCATCCCGCTAGGACCTTGACCTCTTCCAGGTAGGCCCTCTCGTCGTTTGCAGAGATCAGGTCCACCACTGCTGTGTCGTCAGCAAATTTGATGATTGTATTGTTGTTCCGCTGTGCCACACAGTCATGTGTGTACAGGGAGTAGAGGAGGGGACTCAGAACCCTGGGGGGCCCCTATGTTGAGAGTGATGGATGAGGAGGTGCAGTTGCCTGCTCTCACCACCTGGGGTCTGCCCGTCAGGAAGTCCAAGACCCACTGGCAGAGATCATAGTTCAAGCCCAGGTCCCTGAGCTTGGCTATGAGTTTGGAGGGGACTATGGTATTGAATGCTGAGCTGTAGTCGATGAACAGCATTCTCACATGCCTTCTTCACAACACTGTCAATGTGTGTGGTCCATGTCAAATCCTCGGATATGTGGGCTCCGAGGTACTTGAAACTGTTCACTCTCTCAACCGGTGCCCCGTCGATGCTGAGGGGGCTGTAGTCCTTGACCCCCGACCTCCTGAAGTCCACAATCATCTCTTTTGTTTTGCTGACGTTCAGGGAGAGGCAGTTCTCCTGACACCACTGTGACAGGTTCTCTACCTCTTCCAGGTAGGCCCTTTCGTCGTTGGCAGAGATCAGGCCCAACACTACTGTGTCATCAGCAAATTTGATGATGGTGTTGTTGTTCCGCTGTGCTACGCAGTCATGTGTGTACAGGGAGTAGAGGAGGGGGCTCAGAACACAGCCCTGGGGGGCCCCTATGTTGAGCGTGATGGATGAGGAGGTGCAGTTGCCTGCTCTTACCACCTGGGGTCTGCCTGTCAGGAAGTCCAAGACCCACTGGCAGAGGTCATAGTTCAAGCCCAGGTCCCTGAGCTTGGCTATGAGTTTTGAGGGGACTATGGTATTGAATGCTGAGCTGTAGTCGATGAACAGCATTCTCACATAGTTCCCCTGCCTCTTGTCCAGGTGTGATGCTGCTGTGTGCAGCACATGGGCTATGGCGTCCTCCGTGGACCTGTTGGGGCGATATGCAAATTGCAGAGGGTCCAGGTTGATGGGGAGGGAGGAACAGATGTAGCCATTCACTAGCTTCTCAAAGCACTTCATGGCTATGGAGGTGAGGGCTACAGGGCGGTAGTCGTTGAGGCAAGCAGGCGTAGATTTTTTGGGTACAGGGATGATGGTGGACTTCTTCAGACAGGTGGGGATGACAGCCTGTTCCAAGGACAGGTTGAAGATGTCAGTGAATACCGGGGCCAGTTGGTCGGCACAGACTTTTAGGACGCGGCCGGGGATGCCGTCCGGTCCTGCTGCCTTCCTGATATTCACTTTTTTAAAGATCCGTCTCACCTCATGCTCTGTTACCCTGAACACTGAGTCTCCATCAGCAGACCCCCCCCCCCCCCATTGCCGTGGTTTGTAGGCTGGTGTTTTTATTCACAGCCTCAAACCTCGCATAGAAGGAATTGAGATCATTTGCTAAGGAGATGTCACTGTTCAGTTTGAGGGAGGTGCCTTTGTAATCTGTCATTGTTCTGAGGCCCTGCCACATGCCTCTAGAGTCAGCCTGTTCAAACTGAAGTTCAACTTTATCCCTGTAATGCCGTTTTGCCTCTGTTACTGCTCTCCTGACGTTGTATCTTGCCATCTTGTGTTCTTCCATGTTGCCTGTCACCAGCCCGGTGTTGTATGCTGATGTGCGCACTTTCAGAGCCTCACGGACGGATTTGTCTACCCAGGGCTTTTGATTTGGGTAGATTTTAATTGTGGTGGAGGGGATTGTTTCTTCTACCAGAGTACAGACATAGTCAAGCACCGTTTCAGTGTATTCGTTAATATTGGCTGTGTTATCACGGAATACGACAACGCCTCTACTTCCTCAGGCGCCTAAGGAAGTTCCAAGTCAGTCAGAAGATCCTTAGGAACTTCTACTCATGTACAATAGAGAGCATCCTGACTGGCAACATCACCTCCTGGTTTGGGAATAGCACTGCACAAGACCGTAGCAGACTACAAAGAGTGACACGTTCAGCCGAACGCACAATTGGAGGGGGGCTTCCCACCCTCCAGAACATTTACAACAAGCGGTGCAAGGGGAAGGCTAAGAGAATTATTAAGGACTCGAGCCACCCGAACAACTGCCTCTTTGAACTGCTGCGGTCAGGCAAGCGATACCGGAGTCTTAAGGCGAGCACAGAAAGACTCAGAAGAAGCTTCTATCCCCAGGCCATCAGGCTGCTAAACGAACAATAAACACTATGCAACAACCATCAAATGCACACAGCACACACACCCACACGCACACACTCACTTAAACAAACAACACACTGCAGCACCCACTCTCCACACTTTAGATCACACAAACACACTTTATATTTATTGATAAAGGATTTGCACTACAACTCGTACACCTACTGTAAATTGTACCTAAATTGCACCTCATCCCATTTCTGCCTTGCACTATATAGTATTGTATATTAGTACACTGCACAGTATTGTATATTATATGGTAACTCAGTTACGTCTATTCTGCATCGAACATTGTACATATGTCTATACTGAACACTGTGACCTCGTTTTTTTTACTTCTAATTTACATGCTATACTATGTTATTTTATTTCATACTTATCTTGTCTTGCACAGTCTCTGGAGCGTAACAGTAAGAAGCATTTTGTATAAAAGTATTCTGTACTTCTGTATGACAACTATTAAAGAAACTAAAACTACATAGTTCCCCTGCCTCTTGTCCAGGTGTGATGCTGCTGTGTGCAGCACATGGGCTATGGCGTCCTCCGAGGACCTGTTGGGGCGGTATATAAATTGCAGGGGGTCCAGGTTGATGGGGAGGGAGGAGCAGATGTAGCCCTTTACTAGCTTCTCAAAGCACTTCATGGCTATGGAGGTGTTTTGTTGAACATTTGTATTTCACAGGAGAGAAACTGTATTCAAAGAAAGCTATTAAAATAGTCTTTGAATCTAAATATACTTTCTTTGTGTTGATTTTACATTAATTCCATGATTTTACTCAAGTAAATATCTGTTACAAGCTTCGGTCTTAAGTAGAAAAATGCTATTTTTAATCTAGATTAATCTAGATTAATTACAGAAAACTGTGAGATTAATTAGTAAAAACATTTTTACCTATTGACAACACTAAAGAAAATCCATAAAAAAAAGAATAATCCATCAACGTGACATGTCATAGTTTCTTTTCGCCAGCGCTTATTTATGTTTTTCCGAGGCTGCCTTTGGTGGATTTTTTATTTTTTTTTAAATGTATTAAAGATTTTTATTAATATATATATATATTTTTTTAAATATTTAAGCCAAGCAGTCACCATGTACAGTATGGCTCGGCGGCCAGTCAAACCGCCGTTTTTAGTAATACTGTGCACGAGCATTACACTAGACTCACTAGAGGTTCCAGTAGTGGGCAGCTTGAATTGCCAGGTCCTAGAACCAGCGCTTTGGGGAGATTTTTTATTTTTACAGCATTAACTCTGTGGAATGGCCTGCCTCGGAACCTCTGCTGCATTTACAGTAGATTCACTTTTAAAAAGAATCTTAAATTGTTTTTAAATTGTTTTTAACACTGTAAAGTAATTTTTTGTTTTTGTTTTACACTAATGTAATTTTAGCTATATTAATTGTTACAGTAGGTTCATTATGCATTGTGTGTACTGACTTTTAATAATTTTGTTTTTTGCAATAGTGATTGTTTTTGTGTGTTTTTTTGTGTGTGGACCCCAGGAAGACTAGCTGGTTGCTATCGCACCAGCTAATGGGGATCCCTAATAAAATCAAATCAAATCAAATCAAATCAAATCAAATCAAACCAAGCAGTCACCATGTACAGTATGGCTCGGCGGCCAGTCAAACCAAGCAGTCAACATGTACAGTATGGCTCTGCGGCCAGTCAAACCAAGCAGTCACCATGTACAGTATGGCTCTGCGGCCAGTCAAACCAAGCAGTCACCATGTACAGTATGGCTCGGCGGCCAGTCAAACCAAGCAGTCAACATGTACAGTATGGCTCGGCAGCCAGTCAAACCAAGCAGTCAACATGTACAGTATGGCTCGGCGGCCAGTCAAACCAAGCAGTCACCTAGCCCCTTTTGTGACTGCGATGCACTGTAATCATAACAACTACTACCCTTTATGTATATTCCTGTAGTGTTGACCTAACCAGATTTATCATGACATGAGCGTTACTACTATGAACAAAACAAAGCCAAGAGAACAGTTTTGACTCTTCAAATAAAGTGACTATATTTATTTTTCCAAATAAATATAATTTGAGTCAATCACAAAATTCACAATCCGTCAATGTCATTAACAATGTGTTTCCCTGAACAATGAGTGAACTAAAAACCAACAGGTATTGTGCTTTGTCAGAAGATAAAACATTTGACACTATAGGAGAGGAGACTGTTGTCTTGGTCCATGAAACAACTATTACTTGGCATTTATAGCAGTGGCGTCGTTTCAGTAAAAGCCAAGGTATGGCAATTAGGGAGAGTGGGGTGTCAAATCAGTTGCGCAATAGTAACTTTTGGTGAGTTGTTTCTATACAATTCACTTATATGACATTTAGGTATGACACAGGACTACACAAGCATTTTAATATAGAAATGTGTCAACAGACTAAAGCAGGGAACCACAATATTTTGCATACAAATTATGCAGAATGTAATATCATAACTGTCTATTATTGGGCGGTCAGGTGGCGTAGCGGAGATTGCGTTCGTCACCAACCCCGGAGACGCTAGGATTCGCCTGTTCACACTAATACAATTGGCAGTATTAGAGGGTGGGAGAAGCTGGAGGGGTGGGTCCGGGTCGTTGTAAACAGTGACTCCTACAGTTCGGTCGGGGCGCCTGCTAAGCGCGGATAGGATCTAAATGGGATAGTGTGATCCTTCCACACGCTACGCCCTCTCAGTGAGAATCCGCGCTGCCAGGTGAAAAGAAGCGGTTGATTGGCTGGACGTGTGTCGGAGGAAGCACGTGATAGCCTCCACTCTCCCAGACCGACTGTGGGGGGTAAGTGCGCAGCGACCAGGAAGGGGATTGGGAATTGGCATAACGACTAACATTGGGATGGGAGAAAATCGGAGGAAAAAGGAGGGGGAAAAAGATCAATAAATTTGTTTTTAATAAAAATAACTGTCTATTATTTTTCTTGCAATTGAGCCAATTTTCCTTAGGTACGGTTTTGAGGTGTGTGTTCAACAGAATGTAACTATCAAAAACATGTTAAAAAAAGGTATGGGTTACTGAATGCTGAACTGCACTGTTATAATCACTAAGCCATTGTAAGACCTTACCTGTGTCCCTGTATCACTTGTCTCTGCTGCCCTTTGATTAAAAAACTTCTGTATGTCCATTTTCCTTTTTTTGTTGCATATTTGAGTTAGTCACCTATAGTAAAAGTCACCTAGTAAAAGTGAGATATTTGACAATATCAAAACATGCTAGCGCTGTACCGAATAGTTTGAAGCTTCGTTCATAATGTTGACATTTGAATTCTAAATCAACAAAAAAAAATTTATTATAAAAAAATATATATATATACATTTTTATTTATTTGCCAAGGTATGGCGAGTGCCATACCATGCCATACCAGAACGACGCCCCTGATTTATAGGACAGCATGCCTCAAAAAGAATTAAATAAACCAAACAAACATCACAGGTCCATATGTCCATGGTGAAACTTACGTGCTGTGATTGCTGGCTGCTTTGTCACTATGAATTGAAAATGGGGGACCCTGATGTAAACAATGAATGAATAAATGAAAACTTTATTTAACAGATTGCAGAATGGCTACAATACAGTATGGCTCAATACACACAATTGTATAAGGGGATGCAGACCAGAGAAAGACGTTTGTCTTGTTTACATCAGGGTCCCCCATTTTCAATTCAGATTTTCAATTTTCAATTTATGACATACAAGACATACATGACATCATGACATTTATGGCATAAGGACATACACAACATACATGACATTTATGGTATAGGGACATACATGACATACAGGTATTTAGTACTGTTACATTTGTGACATATACGATATTCAAATATACAGTACTGTTCCCCATAGATTCTGACAGAGTATGATGGGGAGGGGACTGTACATTAGGAGGGGGTGGGTGGGTGGGTGGGAGAGAAATATACATATGGTGGGGAGAGAATATATACATACGGTGGGGAGGAGACTGTACATTTGGAGGGGGTGGGTGGGTGGGAGAGAAATATACATACGGCGGGGAGAGAATATATACATGCGGAGACTGTCTATTAGACAAACAAGACAAGACAAACATCTTTCTCTGGTCTGCATCCCCTTAACAATTGTGTGTATTGAGCCGTACTGTATTGTACCCATTCTGCAATCTGTTAAATACAGTTTTCATTCATTCATTCACGTGTCTGGTGCGCCCAGCCATCACAGCGCTCCTACTGTAAAATGCGGAAGCAGCCATTTTAGCGAAGGCTAGCTCAGCCTCAGTTTTACTCGTTTATAAAAATTATTTAAAATGTTTATTAGCAACGCCGAGCTTTCAAACCCTGCCGCATGTGTGTGTGAAACCCTAATGGAACGCTGGGTACCTTTGACATTTATATCTGATATATTTTGGACCCACCGCTAGCTTTTAAGCAGTGCTTGATAGTGCACATTAACCTGGCCACTACGGAGGAATAAGTGACTGCATATTCGAGCCCCTGGCTTGCATTGCAGTTATGAAAGGGTCTACAAGCTAGCCTGATAACGTTAGTTAGAAACCAAGCAAGCCTATGTCAGGCTGCTCAGTGCTTACCTGGTCAATAATGTGGTCCTCATCCTGGACAGATAGATTTGTTAAATCATAATATCCACAGTGGTGTGCTGTGCTGGCTGCTGGTCCTCAGTAAAGGTCGAAAAATAAGTTGCTAATAAAGTGCTATTCATTGCATATGCCAACGTGGACCGGGAGCGTCTATACTTTCCGCAACGGAGCTCGGTTTCCGGGTTCCTCTGATTGGCCGCAACCCCCACGTGACCCGCGCTAGCACGCCCCCTTATCCACCGCTGCCGCTGCCCCTACAGCTCGCCGCTGTGTTGCAGCGCAGAGCGGCTTTGACGCTCGCTTCCTGAGTCAAGAAACGCGATGTTGGTAACACCACCCACTTCAATGACAGAGCTCTCTTGTTTAATAATATTGTTGCGTCATCTTAATATGCTGCTTATGCAGTTATCAGCTGTACGCTCGCTTCCTGAGTCAAGAAACGCGCCACTCTGAGTCAAGAAACGCGCTGTTGGTAACACCACCCACTTCAATGACAGAGCTCTCTTGTTTAATAATATTGTTTGGTCACGTTTGCTTTTAATGTGATTTGATTGGCCACTATGGCCAGATACGAAATTAGCATATATTCCCCTACCTAGAGAACCAAGCTGGGGGGCGTGTTAAGGAGCTAAGCCCAACCCAGCTCGAATCTTATTGGCTAATAATGAGGTAATAGGATGAATAAACCAAAAGAATAACGGCCTGGCGTCCTACTCCTAACCTCGTTCACAGCTTTATCTCGTGAGCCTCCAGGCTGGCTACCTCAGTCAGTGACAAAGTGTTAGGGAGAGTGGGCGCAGTTTTGCTCGTTCGGTTAATTTATCCAGGAGGGAGAAAATTATTATAACACAGAGATGAAAAATAATGATTTTTTTTATTATTGTAAACTATAATTTTTTTTTACAAAATCATTATTTATTTTTATTTTAAATTAAATTTTGTTTTTGTTTTGGGGAAGCTTGGCTTCCCTTGGCTTCAATGAATATTCGCCACTGGTGATCACGCCCCACAGCTGGTTCGGCCGTTTGAGAGAAACCCAGGGACTAAACACGTTTCGCAATTATGCCACAACAATGTGGAACGCCCTACCCACAGCTGTAAAATAATGTGAATCCCTACCAACCTTCAAAACCGCTCTCAAAGAGCACCTACGGGTGGCTGCAATTCGAAACTGGCCGCGGTAAATGTCCAAACCCCCAACCCCCCCACCCACTAAACCCCCTCCAATGAACAGTTTCTTCCCCCTAGAATGTATATATTCTTTTGTATGACTCTTAAACAGTACTGTATATTTGTATATCTTGTATGTCATAAATGTCTGGATGAAACAGTACTGTATATATCTGTATGTCATGTATGTCATAAATGTCATGATGAATTGAAAATGGGGGACCCTGTAAACAAGACGAAAGTCTTTCTCTGGTCTGCATCCCCTTAACAATTGTGTGTATCGAGCCGTACTGTATTGTACCCATTCTGTTTTCAATCAATCAATCAACCCAATTATAGAGTAGATGGGGGCACAGTGGACAATTCTTAAGGCCTCTGACCTTCAGGACCACTGATCCAACACACACACACACACACACACACACACACACACACACACACACACACACACACACACACACACACACACACACACACACACACACACACACACACACACACACACACACACACACACACACACGCACCCACCCTTTTGTGCATCATTCCCGGTAAACTCCCCCGCACCACCACTTTCCATTGTACCTTGACCTCATGACCTCATGGGAGGCCTCTGGGACAGCCAAGTGGCCATCGTGGACAGGAAGCGGCTTAATGGAGTGGAGGGAAAATTGGTACTTGATTGCTCGGCTATTGTGTGCGAGGTGAAAATTGGACGGCCATGTGGTTCGTGAGAAGAGCTGCGCGGGGGTGGTGGCCGAGAGATGGGGGAGAGAGAGAGAGGGATAGAGAGGGGGATTGAGGGAGAGAGAGAGAGGGAGAGAGAGAGTGGGGGAGAGAGAGAGCTAGCAGCAGTCTAAGTTGCTGCCTGCCATAAACAGGGACAGTGAGTGACAGTCACCTGACACACGTTTATGCTATTATATTTGATTTAGTTATTTAATGACATTTTCAAAAGATATATATTTTCTACTTCCATCTGCTGTATTTTCTATCTGTTTTCTAATTATTGTTTAGCTTTTCAATGTAATCGCTGTCAATAAAGCCATACAGAGAGAGGCATATTTATTCCATTTTCCCGTGTTGTGTGTGAAGGGAACAGACAGGACTGCACTGAACTGGATGGGGGAAAAAAACACAACATGTAACATTAATGGTCGAGATCACCGTGACCTCTCTCCTGTCTATTCTACAAATAGTAAGGGAAATATATGAAAATCTGCAAACTAAATCCTTACTAGGGATGTCCGATATTATCGGCCGGTATTGGCATTAAAATGTAATATCGAAAATTATCGGTATCGGTTTAAAAAATATATATATATGTTTATTTTTATTTTTTTACATTTATTTAACCTTTATTTACCCAGGCAAGCAAGTAAGAACAAATTCTTATTGTATTTATTGGGGGGGGGGGGGGGGCCTTCATATATCGGTATCGGTTGATATCGGTATCGGAAATTAAGAGTTGGACAATATTGGTATATCGGATATCGGTAAAAAAGCCAATATCGAACATCCCTAATCCTTACCAATCAATTTCTTCATTAATATGTTTGTAAAGGTGTGTAGTAAGATGTATTAAAAAGTTGAAGTTCAAATCCTGTATGTTTTTTCGTAACAACTTATCAAAGTTGAGGTACCGAATACCAATTTTCGAACTATCTAAAATGTTCAGTTTGGCCTTGGGTAACTTGTGAGGGATCAAACTAGGGGTTTTTCATGATTCTGAGTTGATTGCAATCATGTGTTTTTCACTAAAATCATTCCTTGGTTGAAAAAAGGCCACGTCCACTCTTATATTTAAATTCGAAAGTATAGCTTTATTTGTAGTTACAAGTAGTTACAAGTGCTGATCACTTCAGGAGTCAATCTCTGAGTCTTCTCCAGACTCACCACCATCATGACCACAATCTCTGAGTCTTCTCCAGACTCACCACCATTATGACCACAATCTCTGAGTCTTCTCCAGACTCACCACCATCATCACCACAATCTCTGAGTCTTCTCCAGACTCACCACCATCATGACCACAGTTCTTGCATGAAATTCCTTTACAGACTCCTAGGGCTGACCTTCGAATTCTTTTTTGGCATTCGAAGCTTCGGGGCAGAGATTCTATTTTAATTTGAAGCTTCGAGATAAAAAATAAAATAAAAGAAATTTGTATTTATATATTTTTTATGTTGTGGGACTTGTACAGCACGTTGTTCAACTTTGTCAGTGCTGTAAAGTTTAAACATTTTTAAATCTTAGACAAACGAAACACTTTGCTTTCATGAAATATTGTAAGCCGTCATTTGAGGCTTTATAAAAGCAGCACAATGAACACAAATCTGTCAGTGCCGAGTCCGACCTCATCTTAAATAACAAACAGCATTGCTTGTTGTAGTTAACAAAGAGAGGCAGAGTTGATTTTGCAAAAAAAAAATATATATATATATATATATATGTTTTTTTTCAATTTTTTTTTCCCATTTGAATCCCATGCCCATCGAACAAAGCTTCGAAGCTTCGAATTATTTAAGACAGCCCTACAGACTCCACATGCTTAACATGCACTTAACGCCATTCCTCTTGCAGCTGCACCGCCGGTTGCTGCAATCTACATTACAGTTGCAGCTTGTGAACTGCAGTAGCTCCTCAGGAGCCATGGGGTCTAGTGTGGGGACTGGCCCATAGCCATGTACACCTATGTCCATCCATAGTCACTGGGGTTCAGAGACATACTCTGCAGCAGGGACATGCACAGGACTTTAGAGGGGCAGGTGCTCAAAGGGTGAAAAGTAGGGATGTCCGATATTATCGGCCTACCGATATTATCGGCCGATATTGGCATTAAAATGTGATATCGGAGATGATCTGGGTTTATTTACATTTATTTCACCTTTATTTACCCAGGCAAGCAAGTAAGAACAAATTCTGATTTTATTTATTGTCAAAAGTATGCATAATGTTGTGTTAATTCCATGACAAGATATATGTAATGTTAATTACCTGAAATTATTCAGTTTTTGGGGGGGGGGGAGCCCTGCATATATCGGTATCGGTTGATATCGGTATCGGAAATTAACAGTTGGACAATATCGGTATATCGGTATCGGTAAAAAAGCCAATATCGAGCATCCCTAGTGAAAAGGGCACTATACCTGTGTGTGTTTTAACCGAGCGAGCTTAGCGTGCCAGCCCGATTTTTAAGGGCCCTTTTCGGGCGGGGGACCCCTTTTTATGCTTTTTGGGGGTTTTTGGAAACCCCCCAAAAATATTTCAATATTGAATATTGAACTATAATAATCAGTGCAGGAGCTCACTTATCCTTGAAAGACACTTTTATCACTGACTTAAAAGGCCCATACATCTCCATAAATGTTCAGGGGGGAGGGAATAAGTGCTTACCCTACAGACCCCAAGAAGTGCTGTATATTCTGTATTGTTTAATATAAATGCATTTTTTATTCCAATCCCGATTTGTATTTGAGATTCCCAAATCCCATCGGACTTGACTTCTTTGTGTCCCTCAGTGAGTGTAATACCAGCATTCAACTGTATGCGCCACAGCGGTTTCTATCAGCATCATCATCACCACCCACACTATGCATAAAATATATAGGTCCGCGGAGAAGCACGCTGAGGAGGCCATGCAAACTGCAATGGAATATGGGGCATCTCTCTCTCTAATATTTTGATTCTATCCTGACATTTTTCAGTTGGAAGGGCAGTCTATATGCGTAATGGTAAAACAAAAGATATAAATATAAAGTGAAATAGAGAATACAATTTATTATTATTATTATTATTATTATTATTATTATTATTATTATTATTATTATTATTATTATTATTATTATTATTATTATTATTATTATTATTATTATTATTATTATTATTATTATTATTATTATTATTATTATTATTATTATTATTATTATTATTATTATTACCTGTCAAATAAGGTTGTTTTCCCATGGCCAGCTATTGCAGAAACCGTATCACAACCAGTGAAGGCGTGACAAAAGAGCAGCATCTCTTTCTTTCAGAGAGAGCTTTGTGGATCCTTCTGTTCTGACATCATAAGAGCCCTTTGATGTTGTGAAGAAGAGTGGATGGTTGGTGCTTGGAATATGGTCCCACTCAACCTGCTCCCACTCAACCTGAAATCTGCAAGCACTCTACGGACCTTTAAGGCCATGTTCAAACCCCACCTTTTCGCCATAAACAATCCATGAGCTCGTTTTTTGTTGTTGTATTGTTGTATGTGTGGTGTATTATGTCTGTCTGTTCTCTATCTGCTTGGTTGGACTGCATGTATTTTTTTTCTGTTTTCGTATTGTTCCTGTCTTTTTTGTTTCTCTTTCTCTCCCGGGATGCACCCCGGGCCGATGCAACTATTGGTTGAGAGTGCAATATAAATACATGTAATATCATATATCATATCATATCATATCATATCATGGTGTACTAGCATCACCTGCACATCTGCATCTTCTGCCCGCACCTGAAAATAGAACAAGATATGCAAAGCGTGTTGCACTATACAAAACCAGATACAACTATTCAAGTTTGAATACTCGAGAGTGAATACTTTTGTTTCCAAAGTAATTGCAGTATATACAAATTAAATAGGCTACCTACACAAATGATGTCATTGACTCAACAATTTCATAGACAAACATACTGACTAGCCACCAGTATGGGTTTAGAGCTAACAGGTCCACCTTGATGGCAGTGATGGAACTGTGGAAGAGATCTCAACTGCAATAAACAGGGAATATACTGTGGGGGTGTTCATTGATTTAAAAAAAAGCGTTTGACACCATTGACCATGGATTGCTTCTAAAGAAAATGGAGAGGTATGGTGTCAGAGGAATTGCACACTCATGGCTAAAACCTTGAAGACAGACATCAGTATGTACACATGAAAAATTTCTATTCAGACTCGTTAAAGGTTATGTGTGGAGTTCCACAGGGCTCTGTGCTGGGTCCAATACAATTTGTTATGTATATAAATTATGTCTGTGATGTGTCTAAACTATTAAAAATATGTCTTGTTTGCCGACGACACAAGTTTGTATTGCTCTGGAAACTATTTGGAACAGCTCCTGAATGTAGTGGAGAAGGAACTGAGATCACTAAAAAAGTGGTTTGACATAAATAAGTTGTCACTGAATCTAAACAAAATAAACTATATCATTTTTGGCAATCGAAAAACTAATAATCAGGTGAAACTAATGATTGATGATGTTGAAATTGAACGTGTGTATGAAAATAAATTTTTGGGAGTGACAATTGATGAGAAATTAAACTGGAAATCACATATAAAAAACGTAAAAAGAAAAATATCCAAAACCATTGCAATATTATATAAAATGAAATATATCTTAAAGAACTCACTCCATTTGTTGTACTGTTCGCTCATAGTTCCATACATAACCTACTGTGTGGAGGTATGGGGAAACACATATATCAGGGGTAGGCAACCCTAGGCACGCGTGCCTGCATAGGCACGCGGGGGCATTTTCATAGGCACAGGGGGCAGCATAAAAAAACTTAAAAAATATTATAATTTTTAATTTTTTTTGGCTTTGAAATATTATAGTGAAATATTTTGCACTGTTTTTCGCATTTATCTTGTTGAAATCCTCCTACAGGTTATTTTTACTACCACATATTTAATTGAGACCCTTTATTTGTTTATTATTTCAATTTAGCTGGAAATACATTGCTACATCATTCAGTAACATTTGCAGAGCCTTATAACAAAAACATTATTACGGTCACCATTGTGACCAGTGGGATTAATCAACAAATTGTATTATTTTTTTACTAATTCATTGAACATTGCACATGTTAAAAGCAATTTTTTTTACTCAAAATGTGAGTATTACCAAGTCAACTTGTGTTCTTAAAACAATGACAATAAACATAGTTTTATTAGGTTGAAATAATGTGGTTGTGTACTTATTTTTCTGTTAACTTATTATGGATTGCAAACTGAAAACCTTAATGCACAGTAACTGAACTCAATATTTTTAAGTTCTGGTAACTTATTATTATTTATTTTTTTACAGTGTAGTCTTGCGATCAATCAAAACTTATTTACACGATATACCTCACATTCACCCTCCATTCACATCCTGGTGTTCTCCTGGTGTTCTCCATTAGGCCTGTAGGTGGAGCTATGACAGCACACGTACAGTAGCTGTTTGTCTGCATTGCACCCCCCCCCCCCAACTCAGATTTAGGGTTGATACAACCATCATAATAATATTGTTAATAATAACAATAACAATAATGTAAAAATTATCATTAAAAATACCTGATTATGCGGGAATTTTTTTTACGATGCATGGAATATTGTTGAGGCACACTAGTTACAACTATATTTCAAACAGGCACTCCATGTCAAAAAGGTTGCTGACCCCTGACATATATACAACAAACACTAGATGGCCGACGTGTGTGGTTTTAGGGTCAAGTAGTGTTGGAACAATCTATCAAAAATCTAGACAATCCTCAGTATTTCTTTGAACCAATTTTCATCAGTGGTGTATAAGTGGATTTTTTAAACTTGCAAAGGAACAGTTCTGATTTTTAATTCAAATCAGGGACTGAATTTGGATTGAGCCTAAACTCCAGTTTCCATCTGAGTGAGGCCTAGCAGCAGCCAGGCACCATACACCCGGGGACGGCCATTTTGTATTTTCACCCTGAATTTTTGTGGACAAAAACCTAATTTTCATACTCATTTTCAGTGGAATTCTTTTTTAAACTTTGGACCTGTGCTACATAGGACTTTTGGCTGTGGAGCAGTTGTGTTTTCCAGCTCCTGCCTCTCGGCTGGAGCTTGGAAACAAGCATCTGGCAACAAGTAAACAGACATCGGTGACACAAACAAGGCAACATGGCTGAGTCGGGCCCAGCCAAAGAGGACACATGGAGTGTGGTGGCTGGGCGCAAATTGACAAATGAAGCAATCCTCCCTGTCTTCATTATGGAGAGGGAAATCCTAACAAGAGATGAGTCCATCAAGGAACCAGTGAGAGAAGGAGAGATCTACCACTGCCTCATACAGGAGGTCCACCCAAATCATCTAAGGTCAGTGCAAAGAGTTGGAGCACTCTGGCGTATCTACCTGCGTGATAAAGAAGCAATAGCCAAACTCCTTATGAGAGGAATTGTGGTTCGTGGAATACATATTGACCTGAAAGATGACAACCCTTTTAGCCTTAAATCACGCATGGCTAATCAGAATGCAGTTCAGATCAACATTAAAGAGCTACCTGAATCTGCTGATAATAGCATTGTGACTGAGTTTTTGAGTCAAAGAGGGTGTAAGATGGTAGGCAATGTCATGAAACGAATGATTCGATACAACAACCAGCTGACAAACTGTTCCAATGGAGACCGGATGGTCTACATAGAAGCCATGCCCTCCAAGAACATTCCTCGGTCTGTGAAGATGGGTACACACTGGGTTAAGGTCTTCTACTATGGACAGATAAACATACAACAGCATGGCAAGCCGACACATGACAGTGAACGTAACCCAAAATACAGTCCAGCCACTGAAGAGTCGATTAGAGTCATTGAGGAGACCTACAACAAGTATGTGGAAAAACCTCCCCCCTCTAAAGATGTGACAGAGCCAATCGAGAGTGAGGAAGGGGAGTCTGAGATGGAGGAGGTGAAGGAGATGGAGGAGGTGACTGCATCTCAAACCATGGATGGGAAAGGAGATGAGGTCCCTACTGTAGCTACAGACGTGACCAAGAAGAAAAACAAACTGAAGAATAAGAAAAAGAAGGAGAACAAGAGAGCAATGAAAGGACATGAAGAGAGTCAGGACAAACCTTTCAAAGAGAACACCAGGACAACCAGTCAAAGACCCAACTCTTCTGGAAGTAAGACAGAAGTTGACCCATCATCAATTCAAGCTTATTTCCACCCTGCAAAGGCCATAAGCGCGAAGCGACAGAGGGAAATTGGATCACTAAGCTCAGAATCTGGGACCAGCCCACCAGTAAAGAAGCGGGCTGATGACCAGGAAGATATTCAACAGCCACCTGGCCAACAACAAAGCCTCCAAGTCTCAACCAAAGTAGGTGCCATCAGACCAGCTGATCACACACCCTGCACGAAGCAACAGCCTAAGAGGGATGTTGTCAACACAGGGTGAACAACATGAATAAGAGGTACCATAAGGTCTTGTAAGCACAGGACAATGCGTTTTTAATCAAATTTTATACTTTAATATGGATGTTGAATTACTTAACATTCCAAATAAAGGGCTAAAAATGGCACATATAAATATAAATAGTATTAGAAATAAAGTACAGGAAGTTGGATGTCTGTTACATGTAAACAACATACACATTATGGCTGTGTCTGAATCTCACTTGGACCAGTCATTTGATGATGATGAGGTATTGATTCAGGGATATAGTATTTATTGGAGGGATATAAATAGATTTGGAGGAGGTGTAATGATGTATGTACAGAATCATATTCCTGTGAAACAAAGGAATGATTTTATGTCAAAAGAAATTGAATTGATATGGTTACAGGTCCATCTTCCTCACCTTAAGCCTATTTTGATAGGATGCTGCTATAGACCTCCAAATGCAAAAGCTGTATATATGAACAATGTATGTGAGATGATTGATAAAGTTTCTGATGGGAAAAATTAAATGTATTTATTAGGTGATCTGAATATTGATTGGTTTTCTGTACACTGCTCACTAAAGAAAAAACTAGTAAACATAGTGAATGCATGTGATCTAGTACAGCTGGTCAACCAACCAACTAGAATGCAAACAAGCAAGGCTGGAAAATCTTCTACATGCATCGACCATGTGTACACTAATAGTGCAGAGCTATGTTCAAAAGTTATATCAGCTAATATAGGATGCACTGATCATAATATTATAGCATTCACTAGAAAGGCAAAAATACCAAAAGCTGGACCTAAGATTATACATAAAAGATCATATAAGAATTTCAGGGAAGAGGAATTTGTCAAAGATATTGAAAACATATCATGGGATGATGTATATAAAGAGGATAACCCAGAAGAAGCACTAAGTATATTTATGAAGAGGTTTATCCAAGTAGCAGACAGACATGCGCCTATAGTTAAGTGTACAGTGAAAACAGTAAGGGCACCCTGGTTAGATGAAGAATTAAAAGATTGTATGGCAGAAAGAAATGCAGCAAAAAGTAAAGCATGCGAGTCTGGATGTCTGGTTGATTGGCAGAACTACCGCAAGCTTAGAAATTGTGTCACAAAGTGGAATAGAAAGAAAAAGAAAAGCTATTTTCAAGCTAAGATAATTGAAGTGAAAAATGACAGTAAACAGTTATGGAAAACATTTAACACTGTACTAGGAAGGGGGAATAACAATGTACCTAGCTTTATTGAGGTTGATGGGGCATTTATAACAAAGCCTGTTGATATAGCTCGGTATTTCAATGACTTCTTCTTGTGTAAGGTTGAAACTCTAAGGAATAATATGTGTATGAGTAATGTAAAATATAATGATAAAATATTAGAAAGGATTATGAAAGATAAAAAATGCTCATTTAGTCTATGTTCTGTTGACACTAAAATGGTGGAGGAAATGTTGTCAGATATAAAAAAGGAAAAACCAGCAGGCCTGGATAACATGGATGGTAGACTATAAGGTTTCAGCAAAGCATGTAGCAGGTACGGTCACACATATTATAAATCAAAGCATTAAATATGGTATATGTCCAAAAGTCTGGAAGGAGGCTAAAATTATTCCTTTACAGAAAAATGCAAAAGTCAACCTGTCGGGTGCAAACAGTCGCCCTGTGAGCATTTTGCCAGTGTTAGCGAAGATAATGGAGAAAATAGTGTTTACACAAATTCAGAGTTACTTCAATGACAATGAATTGAATACTGATTTTCAGCATGCTTATAGGGATGGTTACTCAACAGCGACAGCGTTGACACAGCTAGTAGATGATTGTCTAATGGATATTGATAGAAAGAAATTAGCAGGATCAGTGATGTTAGACTTCAGTGCAGCATTTGATGTTATGGATCATGAAATACTACTGGAGAAACTTAAAGACTATGGCTTTGCTTCATCGTCAGTTTCATGGATAACTAGCTACTTATACAGTAGAAAACAGAGAGTATTTTTTAACGGTAGCCTATCTGAAGCGAAAAATGTTAAGTATGGAATTCCGCAGGGAAGCTGCCTTGGACCTCTGTTATTCACCATTTATACAAATGATTTGCTGTTAATTTTAGAGCAAGCAAAGGTGGCTATATATGCGGATGATACAACCCTGTACATGGAAGATCTGGGTGTGGCACTAAATAAAGAGCTACAAAAAGTAGAAGAGTGGATTAGAGCGAATAGAATGGTTTTAAACATAGCAAAAACAAAGTGTATTTTAATGGGTTCACACCATATGCTAATTGCTAATCCAAAATTAAAAATAATAATGGGGGGAACTGAAATTGAACAGGTAGAAGAAGCAAAGCTACTAGGTATAACATTGGACAGTCATCTGAACTGGTCAACGCATATAAATAACATAACAAAAAAGATGGGGAGAGGGCTGGCTTTAATTAGAAGATGTGCAGAATTCCTAACTCCAGAGTCGGTGATCCATGTTATCCAGGCTCTGATCCTTTCACATCTGGATTACTGTCCGGGGATCTGGGGAAGTGCTGGAAGAGAAAAACTGGGAAAACTACAAATGACACAGAACAAAGCAGCACGCCTTGCTCTGAATTGTAGGAAAAGGTCAAACATAGTAAGCATGCATGAAAAACTGTCATGGTTAATGGTAGAACAAAGACTAAATGTAAATATCATAATGTTTTTTAGAAATATATATAAGAACAAAAAACCTGCTTGTCTATATGATGAGATACAATTCACAATCAACAGACACAGTTACTCCACCAGGCATGTGTCAATGGAAAGATGTACTGTAAAGATGCCAAGAACAAATGCAATGAAAAGGACTGTGATGTATAGAGCCATGACTGCATGGAATTCCTTACCACCTGCACTAACTAGGGTTGAAGACAAACAGACATATAAAAAACACCTTAAAAATCATATAAGAAAGAGTGGTACTGTCAGTTAAGTAAACATAGTGGGTGATTGAGAAGATGGGTATGGGTGATTGTTGAACTTAGATTTGTAATATATTTGTATATTGTATTGAGATGTATTGTTGTGCTTTAAGTGAACATATATGCCTTGAAACATGATTGAGTAGATGGGTATGTGTGATTGGTGAACTTAGATATTTTATTATATAATATTTTTAGGTGTTATTGAGGTGTATTGTATTGTTTTTGTTATGGTTTGTAACCGACCCCAATCGCACAACACAAGACAGGTATGAGAGTAAGCCAAAACAGGGCAAATATTTATTATAGAACAAAAAGCGGCACAGTCCCTTTAAGGGAGAACACAAAAACACTAGAGACAAGGAAATCTGGAAAATGCGGCACTGTGCCTTTAAGAGGCGAACAGGCTAAGGGACAAAGGCTAAGGGCCAGAGCTAAGGACCAGGGCTAAGTGTCAGGGCCAGGACCAGGGGCACTGGAGAGGGGGACAGGGACCAGAGGCCCGGAGAGGCGGGCTGGAGACAGGGACAGAGAACAGGGTTAAGGCCTTGGACAGGGCGAGGGCCAGAGCTGCTTACAGGGATGAGGACAGGGTTCCGACGGCGGAGGCCTGGCACGGGAACAGGGGCCCGACGGCGGAGGCCTGGCACGGGATCCTCCTCGGATGTTGCAGACGGGCAGCGCAGAACAAAGGGGTCCCAGGGGACCGGGGCGAAGAGACGCCATCCTCCCGTGGAAATAGGGAGCGATGCGCGCCGTCCTGACGTCTGGAGTGGGAACACCACTCCAGGCTTGGCACGGAGATCCTCCTCCTCCTCTTCGGATGCTGCAGACGGGCAGCGCTGAACAAAGGGGGTCCCAGGGGACCGGGATGGGAACACACCGTCCTCCCGTGGAATACTAGGGAGCGACGACGAGCCTCACCCCAGGAACGAGGATCACGAAGAGACGCCTTCCTCCCGTGGAATCGGGAGCGATGACGCGCCGCCTTGACGTCTGGAGTGGGAACACTGGAAAACCTCCCGTAGAGAATTAGAGAGCGAAGACGGTGTCCCACTCCAGGCAAACGGCGACAGGTGGTGATGGCTGGGCCGTCGTCTCACGCCGGAGACGCGGCAGGTGATGGTGACGTACAGAATGGTAACGTCCAGAACTCCATGAACACAGAGTGAACACAGATACAGATACAGAATCCAGAACACAGAACGACCCGACCAGGACTGGAGGGGAGTCTGCAACCTATGTACTCTCCCGAGGTGATTGCAAACTCCCAACAGGTGCGTGAAGGTAGAGGATCAAGGATGTCCAAGGGTGGGGGCTGGTGAAGAGTAGAGGAAAGTAAATCATCGCAAGGGTGGGGGCTGGTGAAGAGTAGAGGAGAGTAGACAGGGAAAACACAGGAAAAAGGTCCAGGGACAGGCGAAACCTCACAGTTTTATTGTATTGTATTGTATTGATTTTATTGTATTGTATTGATTTGTGTGGACCCCAGTAATAGTAGCCTATGCCTGTGGCAATGGCTAATGGGGATCCGAATAAACTAAACTAAACTAAACTAACCACATTTTCATAATGCAGAAGAAAGCCATAATAATTGTGAATCAAGCAGATTACTATGAACCGACAAACGCAATCTTTATTAAATCAAATGCCTTAAAATTAGAAGATCTTGTCGATCTTAGCACTGCAATAATAATGTACAAAGCACATAAGCACTCACTTCCAAGTGGCATTCAGGAGTTGTTCCAGACTAGACAGAGCTGATATAGACTTAGGGGAACTTGTGTATTCAATATCGCAAAGGCAAGGACAAATATAAAAAGTCGATGTATACCTGTTAAAGGGGAAAAATTATGGAATAGCTTTGACAAAGAAGTAAAAGTGTGTAGTTCGCTACATACTTTTAAGAAATTATTCAAATATAAGGTGATACATAAATATAAAACCTCATTATTATCGTAGTTATATTTCACCTATAACATAGCTGTGTTCAAATAGTGACAAAGGGAAAAAGAAAAAAGAAAAACACATATATATATATATATATATATATATATATATATATATATATATATATATATATATATATATATATATATATATATATATATATATATATAAAGTATTTAAATAAAACATAAATAAATGTGTATAAGTTGTGTACATAAAACTATGAAACGTTTGTAACCTTTGCTAAGTGATATACTGAATTATGTTTCTTTTTTGTATTTAAATTCTTTTGTGTAAATAGTGTAATGTAATGTAAAATAGTGTAATGTAATGTAAAAAGGGTAGGCAATTATAAGCCTCGGCTTCAGCCTACACCTTTTAATTTAATTCTTTTTTTTTTGTATTTTATTTTTTTATTATTTTTTAAACAAACACATAAACAAACATGACAACACACGATAAGATATACAAGCATTAGTTGACAGTGCACATCCAATGAAATCACATTTTAGTTAATTGTCATATATAGGATATACCCTTAATACCTGTTATCTAAAAACTTACACACATATGCTCCAGCTCGTACCCCCCCCCTCCCGGACCCCCCATTGGATAATCCATCCATTTTCCCTCGCTCCTAACCAGACATTACCATTATATGCTAGCTTTTATTTTCTCCAACCACTTGTAACCACAATGTCTATTTTGGATTCATAGAGACCCAAAATTCTTGCTGTAGATATTTCTTGATAGATCACATCGAGATATGTAATAATCCAGACCTTTCGGCAAATTTTTTCCGGTTGGAACCATCGTGATGCTATCAGCTGTTTAGCCACTGTGATACCCGATAAAACCAATCTCTTTAGCTGTGGATGTACTGCACACTCAAAAACATCATTCAGCAGTAATACAGAGGGGTGTACAGGTATATTCCAAGTTAAGAGATTTGATAATTGCTGGGTCACCTCTTTCCAGAATATCTTAACTGGTGGGCAGTCCCAGTACATGTGCATAAATGTCCCCTCGTCCCGATTTGTACATAAAGAGCATTTGGAGTCTTGTATAAGACCCATTTTTTTCAGTCTTATAGGAGTCAAGTATGTCCTGTGAATATAGTTAAGATTGATTTGTTGATGGTCCGGGTTCCTTGATGTGAGTCGAACATTTGCCCAAGCTTCTTGCCAATCAAAATCACTTTCCAGGTCTGGTATATCCCTCCTCCAGACGGAGTCTAGGTGGAGGGTTTCATATGAGGACATTAGTAATTGATGATAAAAATCTGAAACAAAACCTCTTGATGTCTCTCTTTCATAGAAGAATTTGTGGTATCTGTGGTGTTCAATTGGTTTTGTTAATGGAACACCTTGAGTCTTCAAACATAACAATAACTGTAAGTAAAAAAGATGTGTGGACTTGGTGAGATTAAATTTCTTCTGTATTTCTTCATAACTACAGAAACCCTGTTTGTTAAAAACATCCCCTAATGAGTGTATGCCTTGCTTTTCCCATATAGGGAATCTTATAGGTCATTTTCCAATCAAGAGTGCATTGTTATTGAATAAGGGAGTATGATTGTGCCATTTATGTGGGTTAGGATTTTTTTTTTGTGATTCACGCCATATCCGGATCGCATGAGTAATTATGGGGCCAAATTTCCGTTCGCAATGCTTGATTGGTAGTTTAGTGTATGCTATGTCCTTCAGTCAATGTGGGGCTACTATGTGTTCTTCTAATTTTCTCCAGGATACTAATGCTTGGGGATCAAACCATGTTGTCAATGGTCTTAATGTGTACGCCTTAAAATAGTGGAAAAAATCTGGAAATGCCATGCCACCGTCTGCTTTATTTCTCTGTGCGGTGGATCTTTTTATACGTGGTGGTTTGTTATTCCAAATAAATTTGTATGTGGAGGAGTGTAATCTTTTCCAGTAACCCTCTGGAGGGGGTAACGGTAGCATTGAGCTGAAGAAGTTGATTCTAGGTAGTAGTACGTCCATCTTAACTATTGATATCCGTGCCTGTACTGAGTTTTTAAGTTTTGCCCACCTATCAAGGTCGTCTTTGATTTTGTTTTGGATTTTTGTGTAATTGTGCTTCACCGTTTGTCTTATGGTGGGGAATATTTCCACTCCCAAACATCTAAAATGTTTTACCATAGGTATCTCTCCTGGGAGGGTTATATCTTTTTTTGCAGGGGCGTTAAGTGGAAGGAAAGCCGACTTCGGCCAATTTATCTTGAATCCCGATAAATCTCCAAAGTTCTCAATCAACTTGAGCAGATGAGGCAGTGTGGTGTTGGGGTTTTGCATGAACAGTATTACGTCGTCCGCATATAAACTAATTTTATGTTGTATGCCCTTGATTACGATTGGTTCTATGGATTGGGATTGTCTTATATATTGTGCTAAAGGTTCTAATGATAGATCGAATAGTCCGGGACTAAGAGGGCAACCCTGTCTAGCTGAGCGTGATACCGGAAAGATTCCGGAGGTGATTATACCTGTTGTAATCATGGCCGATGTGTCTTTGTATACTACTTTAATCATATCAATGAAACCTTTACCTAACCCCATCTTCTCTAATACTGCCCATAGATACGACCATTCCAGCCTGTCAAAAGCTTTCATTGCATCCAGGGACAGCATCGCCTTAGGTATGGTGTCGTCCTTGTCGGCATCTAGTACGTGCAGTATTCGTCTTATGTTATCAGTGATCAGGCGGCCTCTTATGAAGCCAGTTTGGTCCGGATGAACTAAAGACGTCATATGCTTTTGTAATCTGATGGCTAATACCTTAGAGTACAGTTTGATATCGGTTCCGAGGAGGCTTAAGGGTCTGTAACTACCGCACTCGGTGGGGTCTTTGTCTTTTTTGAGAAGGACTGTTATGAGTGCAATATTGTCGTTCTTATGGAAGTTCCCCTCCTTGACTGAGTATAAGATCATATTTAGTAATAAGGGTCCAATTATGTCCCAACAAGAGAGGTACATTTCTAGTGGGATACCGTCTCTTCCAGGAGCCTTACCACTTTGCATTTCGGAGATGGCCTTCTTGAGTTCCTCTAGTGTGATCGGTGTTTCTAACTGTTTAGCGTCATCCTCTGAAAGTTTAGGGAGAATAATTTGATTAAGATATGTGTCCATTTTGTTTTGATCGAAGGTCGTTTCTGATTTATATAAGTTGGAGTAGAATTCTTTGAATGTCACGTTTATTTTTTCCGGGTCTGTTTCAAGTACTTGTTGTGCTCTAATGGTAGTTATATCTGCAAATTTTGCATTAATTCTTAATCGCATGGCTAATAGGTGACTAGGTTTAGAACCTTGGGAGTACTGCTGTTCAGATTCAGATTCAGATTACTTTCTTTTTTTCACAATTAAGAACAATACAACAGTAAATAAATAATTTTAAGTAAAGTGCAAGACAGGACATAACAGTGAGACAACAATAAGACTGTGAAAGTGCGGTGGTTGGGGACATGGATACAGTGCAACACAAAGTTCAAGTCCAGAAGTCCAGCCCTAGCAGCTCGCCATAGAGGGGGGGGGAGCAGGGGGACACCTGACTCGTTTACCAGGCGAGCTGCTGAGGGGAAGAAACTCAGTCTGTTGCGGGACTTTAGTGTCTTGGGCAGCCGTAGCCGCCTGCCGTGGGGGAGCATGTTGAAGAGGTTGTGACCCGGGTGGGCGGGGTCTGCCATGATCTTCCTCGCCCTCCTCAAGGCCCTGGTGGAATGTAGGGACTCGAGGGAGGGAAGGGGGCAGCCGATCACCCTCTCCGCCGAGCGAATCACCCGCTGCAGCTTGGCCTTGTCTCTGACCGTGGCTGCAGGGAACCAAGTGATGATGTAGAGGGTGATGATGGACTGGATGATGGCGGTGTAAAACTGGACCATCATGATCCTCGGCAGCCTGAACTTCCTCAGCTGACGTAGGAAGTACATCCTCTTCCGGGCCTTTTTATTGAAAGCGATGGTGTTCAGCTCCCATTTTAGGTCCCGGGAGAGTGTCATGCCGAGGAAGTTATCTTGTGCTACGTATTTGTATTTCCGATTGTTGTCTGTATATGGCATTGATCTATTTTTTTAGTACCTTAACTTGATTTTCTAGTCGAGTTGAGTTGTTGTATTGTAAAGAATTAAATAACGTTGAGTAAAGCGTTTCCAGTTCAGCCAGTTTTGTGCATCGATTCTTGCGCATTTTGGAGGAAAAGCTATCAGTGAAATCCTTGATCATTCCCTTTACCGACATCCATATTATTCTGGGGTCTTGCACCGAGTTTGCATTCTCCCGTAGGAATACTATAAGAGCTTCTTTGAGTTGTGTAATGAATTCCTTGTTATTAAGCAGCATCTAGTTAAATCGCCATCTTGGGGCTGGGGAAGATAGTATACCAAATGTTCCTTTTAGGAGTAAATAACAGTGATCTGATAGTGCATTGGGTATCATTTCCACTTCATAGTTATCAAATAGTCTCGGGGATGCAAAGACATAATCTATTCTGGATAATGTGTTATGTCTCGCAGATCGACAAGAGTACTTTCGGGTCGTGGGATTAAGTGATCGCCCATAAGTCATTTACACCTGTAATCTTCGACCAATCCTTTAATGCATTAGATGAATTATTTTGTTCGCTGGAAAAGGCGAGGTAAGATTTGTCCATCCTTGGATTCCAAATGGCATTAAAATCCGCACCTATTATAAATGAGTAATCGGGAAGGTCTAACATTGCTTTGGTTAGTGTAGTGAAAAAACCCTCTTCGTACAAATTTGGGGCGTATACCGCTGCCAACGCTATTTTCCTGTTCTTGTGTACAATCTTAGCTATAGTTATCCGACCATCTACATCAGACCATACTCCCTTTAATTCAATATTCAACTTACGTCTAACGACTATGGCTACACCTCGAGTTCTCGTACCAAAAGAAGAGTGACTAATATTATGATATGTGTTGTCCGCTAACGTATCTATGTCTTTCTCTAGAATGTGCATTTCGCTTAGCAGAGCAACGTCCACCTGTTCTTTTTTCATCAGTGTGAGCACGCTTTTGCGTTTGTGTTGGTTATTTATTCCCCCAGTGTTCCAGATCATTATATTCAAACTAGCCATAATCTATACATGTTGTTGTGTAGTTATTGGTAATGCTTCTGGAGTGCGAGGCAACAATAGATATACATCCAACTAGTGAGGTCCCGTTGAGAGCCGAGCTTAAAAACATACATATATACAAATAAAAATCCCCTTACCCCCCCTCCCATCGAGAGTCGTACAGGATTGTGTCCCATAGACACATCCTACACTTATGACTCCCTCCCTTAGGCCCCCGGATTACCCAAATTGAGCTTTGTAATCCTATTCTTCCTATGCTAATTGCCATAGGATCTAAAACTTTCATTCTAATTCGATAGAATGTCGCTTTTGGTCTTGCGCCTTCCCATTAATGTACTAACAATAGTTTGAAAAATAAAAAATATACCTTCATTAACACTTTAACTGCCGGAAGACGCTTTTAGGCGTCCTTCCCCGCCATGCTCAAGTTGCCAAAGACGCCGTAACTCGTCTTTGATATCAATATTTCAAAAATCTGTGATCGGAATCATATTTCCTTTCCGGGGCCCTGAGACACAAGTGTGATCTCCTCTCAATCCTCTAGCGGTTCAAGACCGCCATCTGGTGGCCGATCGGCATATCGAAAAAACTGATGTTACCTTTAACCCGGTAGGACTCACTCCATATGGGGTCCGGGCACTCGCTAGTGTTAGAGAGACTCAGTCTTCACACAGTGAACATCGATTGCTGCAAATAACTCGAAAAAACAACATGATTTGGACGTATATATTATTATACAACCTGGAAATGGACCGGATATTTCTATATCCCATAATAGGAAAATGTCTGTTCCACGCTCATCGCCCAACGGCGCGAGGAAGATACGGTAAGATTCAGCGTTATTTTTCAATGTGTACGATACTAACTGATATGATGAACATTTGACCCACATTAGATGAATGGTATAACGCTGCCCACGGAATTATAAACGCCCCCTCGGCCATCCGGTCAACATCAGATTACGTGTAGTAACTTCCAGAAGTCCGTCCAGTTGGATTTTTTTTATATCGCGCCCATTGCTATCAAACTGTATTTGATCATCAATATAATGCATTTGGGGCTATAAATCACGTTCTGGAGAAAGCTGCAGAAAGAGATGAAAACATACTTATACTTTAGATCATATTTTAGTATGAATATGTGAATGAAAAAGTTTAACGTTCATACACCCTGAACAATACATATAGGACATTGAATGGGCCCTAATAATGGCAATTTAGCAATAGAATTTAAAAAGTTATAGCCCTGCAAAGAAGGGGAACTTCTACATAGACAAATAGAGCTGGCAACCTATGGTATATCATGAATTTAGCCTTAGGCTAAATGTGTTAATATATATATATAAGTGTTAATATATTCATTTGAACCTTCTACTAACTTATGTAGGAAACATCAGAAAAAAGGAAAAGAGTGGAGATAAACACTAACACCTTAAAATGAAAAAAGATAACAATGAAAGATAAAAAATAAAAAAGGAGTGAGAACTAAAATAAAACTCATCAGAGAAAAACAGAGAAAATAAAATTGAGTAAAGAGAAAAAAAGAGAAAAATTTAGACTTTTAGAGCTACATTGTGCAAATCTCTAAATCAGTGGAGTAATTATTTAAAATATTAGAATAACCTTGTTGTGCTTATACATTTAGATGTGGCTAATGTCTTTTTATTTTTATTTTTTTTAAAGCCTTATTAAAGCCTAATTAAACTTCAGTCCTTGAATCCTATGCTTATTCACACCGGATGTTAGTGTTAAATTTACAGGCCTTCGTTGAAGGGGTGTATTATATTCTAGAAGGTTGTAGAATACTAGTAAATATGTAAACACTGATGTTATGATCCAGAATGATCTTCCTACCCAGGGGTCATGACCTTCTAGTATTTTCCGGGATATTCCTTTGTGTCCCTGAGCAGTCGAGAGAGGAGCCCAGAATGTTCCAGAATATTCATAATGTCAATGTTGGATTATTGTCTCCACAGAGACCAGAAGACTGTAAATATAATGCCTTACGAGCCATATTAAACATCCTGTGCCTTATTGTTGCCAGCGTGCATATCATCTGTTACTTTTGTTGAGCCGTGGTAAAGTCATTCTAATAAAATTACTAAAATACAAAGAAATAGAGAGATGAGTAAGCTTATCTGATTCGAGCCAGTGTTGCGTCCTGCCCGGGGGGACCTGATCCATGTAGCTTCATGTAATCTTCGGCGGCTTTAGGCGTGCGTATTCCCTGTCTAATACCGTCTTTTCCCATGATCGATAATAGTGCCGGGTAGTTAAGAATTGGCCTGAGACCACTCTTGAACATTCTCCGCATCACATCAATGTAGGGGAAACGCTGAGCGATGGCCTCCTTACATAGATCTTCGTAGATAGCTATTGAATTTTCACCATATTTCAGTTTCCCCCTTTGATTGCGCGCTGCTCTAATGATGGCGTCTCTTATTACCATCTTACGCAGGGTAACAATGATAACTCTCGGACCGTTACCTCTTTGGCCTCGTGTACCGACTCTGTAACATTGGTCCACTGTCGGCGCTGTGGGAAGGTTGTTATTACCTAAAATATCTACTAACACTGTTGGAAAGCTGTCGTCTGTGCATTTGACTGATTCATCCAGTCCCACGATGCGGATATTATTTCGCCTGTAGTAACGTTGGGTCTCGAGCAGCCTCCCCATTGCTTTCTCTTCGACTTCTTGTATTTTCTTCCGACATTCTTCCTCCACCTGTTTTATCTCCGTCGATAATTCTGTTAATCCATCGTTGAGGTTCTTCTCGTTCACTTGGACCCTCTGTGTAATTTCTATCACCGTATTCTCCACTGCCGTGATTCGCCCGGCCTGTACAGCGGCTGCTTCCATCACCAGTTCGAATTTAGCATCGATGTGTGCTTTGAATTCCTCGATAGCGACCATCTGTTCCTTCATCAGGATAGTCAGAGAGTTGAAGTCGGGATGTGAAATTGCACTGCTTGTGTCAGATGATGTTGTGGGTGCAATGATGGACCCGATGAGTTTGTTGGAGATTATCTTCTCAAATTCCCCTGCTTTATCTTTTACGGTATTTTTACACGTCGTTACCGTTGTGTCGTCAACTGCTGTCTCCCTCTCGGGGCCAGTCGTCGTTGGTCCCGGTATATTCTCTACTATAGACCCCCCATCGGGGCTAGTCTCCAACGGTACCGCTGCTGCGTCAGCTGTGCCCTTCGAACGTGTCAAAATCGGCTCCGTTGGAGGGTTTTTCTTTCCACTCTTTTTCTTATCATTAATATCCATGTTGAGTCTTTCTGTCTTTTGATATAGTTAGTAGAAGGTCTTATCAATACATACGATGTGGTTTAATCTCTTTTGGTATTGTTCAAATAAGGTTTTTAAACTAAATTAACGTTGACGGGAGCGGAGCTATAACCAAACGCGTATCGCTTCACATTGCGTTCAAACCGGAAGCCGTCATTTAATTCTTTTCGTTTTTTTGGAAGTTATACTACTATGCTTTGTAAAAAATAAAACGAAATAAAATCATTCATTCATTCATCATTGGAAACAGGTGCCGGACCAATCATGGCTGGAGTAACGGACAACGTGGTTTCCATGGGCAGAGAATGTCTCCCTGTAAGCAGGCAAAGTTTCAAGTTGCTTCATGAGTTGACAGTACAACGTGCACCCTTGGCATATTGATGATGCCCTGCAGCCGCAAAGATGTCCAGCCTCCTGCTAACAATGCAGCACAGGTGGCCGTTGTGATCTGCAAGCCGCTCAGTTTTGATGAAGACCTTGATCACGCAGGAAGTACCGCTGCAAAAAAAAATTGGCACTGCGATGGCAAGCTCCACATTCTCTGCCCTTTAATAACTGGAAACAGTTATTAGCTGATGTTGTAACAATGGAGCTTTCTACAGCTAGATTAAATGGTGCAAACTATCAAACAATAGATAGCTGGAACCATATTATCTATCAAGTTAGGACCTCTACTATATAACTAGCAGGACATAACTAATTATATCTGTATAATTCCCTTTATTTTTTTTGGTCTTTGTTGAAATCTTTGCTCAATTCTTTTTCTTTTCAGGCCTATGACGGGGTGGGTTGGGGGGGATTATTATTAAAAGATTTTGTCAACGGTGGTTAGTGCAGGGGTTAGAGGGTAGGATTTTTTATTTTAAATGAGGCAAGGGGCAAGCCAATGCTTGTAGTTGGCAAATAATTTAAAATATGTTTTATGTGCATTGTATGCCTGTACCTGTGTCTTTCATCCAAAAATGAAATACAAATATATGAAAAAAAATTAAAAGACCTTGATCACATCTACCATGTAGCAGTAGTACTGCACCCAGAGAGCAGGCGTTCTTCCTCCTTCAGCAAGTCTTTTGAAGGTTTCTTCAAGCCGCTGTTCAAACAGTGCCACTACTGGATCTGTGTGTCTGGCTCCCATCTTCCCATCAGCTATACCGTCTCCATGAAAGTCCTCATTTCACCAAGCTCCTCCTCGGTGAAGGCATGTTTCATGATGGGCTGATAGATGGCTGCATCGATGAGGAGGTGAGCACGGATTGCCTTGTCAAAACATCCTCCATCCAGGATGTGGTTGGCTGTCGTACTCCCTGGATAGATCAGCTGGATCAGCTGGATGACCCCTATCCTGTCTAGTCTACAAATAAAAGCCCTCTTTATGTCTACTGGTCATATAAAAAATAAAGCAATCATATTGCAATCATATTGTTCGGATCTTTCAAAAAAATTCAATTTGAATCCCTCCGAAAGGGCTGACAGGCACCACACAATGGATGACTCAATGGTTAGTCATTAGAGTTTGTTTATTTTAAACAAACTAGTTGAAATGTTTTTTCCACAATACAACTCCTTATAATTCCCACAGTTGACCATAGCTGTATATAGTTTATTTCTTTAGATAACCATAGCTTGACTGTCCATAGGTTATAATTTCCACAGCTTTACCATAGCTTTACCATAGCTTTACCATAGGTCAAAAACCTGTGAAACAGAACAAAATGCACAGTAGCATACACATTAATTAAGCATAATATTAATATATATTATATATTAATATTAATATCAACACCAATCAGTTAATTAATTAATATTAATATCAATATCAATATACATATCAATACACCATCAATACCACTATTGAATATACATACACTATACATTTCATACATACTAATCAAACCTGCATGTCATGTCCCTTTTAACAGTGGGCGAAAGAGGGAGAACTACGATGACTACATTAACCAGAATGCCTCGCAATGTTTACTTCCGCATCTCACGCAACACACACAAGCCACCCGTCGTCTCAGACACAAACCCGCACAACGGCACAAGACAGCAGTTCTCATTCATCAGAGCACACACCAAAGTTCCCTATGTGTGATATGGCTGTTTGGCTGTGCGAGCGATCAGGAACTAAGAGAATCAATTTTCAGCTTGCGGCACCAGCGTGCATACGTACACATATACTATCGATAATCTAGCGTTTATTTGAAAACTATTCATAAATAGGCAGAAAAATTTCAAATTTCAATGTTCTAGAAATATTCCAGTACAGGGCGTTTATCACGGAATCTTTTTATTTTCCGTGAAAACGAGGGCTTTTCAAAATGCTATAAAACGGAAATGAAACCGATAAAAAAAAAAATCTGCTTCGACAATGTTGACTGGAAAATGAAGTCATTGATAAGCGACGGGCAGATTAGACACATAGCCATCATTTAAAAACATAGATTAGGCGGTATTAACGCTAACATTGGAGTGGTTGATGGGCATTCAAGGGGGGTTAAAAAGGAAAACACGGCCGGCTCTGAAAGTGTTAATCAAGTCCAACTTACCAACGGGTGGTGTGATCCTGTTCAGTGCTATATTGAGAATGACAATCGCCCACCACCATTTAAAAGGCAGCTGCGCCAACTGCGCATGCTCACAAGCACAAAACACCCGTTAACTTATTTAGACCCCTTTACATAGATCTGATCCTTATATTAAATAAACCAAAAGTATTGACACATATTGCCCATGGGGTTTTTATGATGAAAAGGAGTATTATATATAATATATATATATATATTATATATATATATATATATATATATATATATATATATATATATATATAATATATATATATATATATATTAAACTAAATAAGACTTGTGCACATCTAGTTGGACCCACCGACTGGAGGTGCAGGTCAGTGCAAAGAGAGATATATAACTAAAAGGAGAAAAACCTTCAAAAAGAAAGAAGGGGACCGCACACTCCTCAGGGCTGGTTTTAGCTTTTTTATTGCACAACGCGTTTCGCTTCTGCACCTGAGGAAGCAGAAGCGACACGTGTTGTGTCTTTCTTTTTGAAGGTTTTTCTCCTTTTAGTGACTGTA